>NW_027650210.1:0-60000 GCF_965287045.1 Carcharhinus amblyrhynchos | reverse complement strand
TGCCGCACTGTCAGAGGGTCAGTGCTGAGGGAGTGCCGCACTGTCAGAGGGTCAGTACTGAGGGAGTGCCGCACTGTCAGAGGGTCAGTACTGAGGGAGTGCCGCACTGTCAGAGGGTCAGTACTGAGGGAGTGCCGCACTGTCAGAGGGTCAGTACTGAGGGAGTGCCGCACTGTCAGAGGGTCAGTATTGCTAAGAATGACTATTTTCTCGACGCAGTGCCAGTCACCAATGTGTCGGTTGCTTTGTCTGCCTCTGATGTGGTCGAAGGCAATGCGGAACTACGACTGACATGTTCAGCACTCACAGGCTCGAATGTGACCTACACATGGAGGAAGGGGGCCAGCGTTCTGTCCAATAGCAGCCGTGTAACCGTGTCTGGCAGCGAGGTGCGGATACAGCCTGTGAATCGTAATGATGCGGATTCCTACACCTGTACCGTACACAACGTCATCAGTACCAGCTCCCACAGCCAACGCCTCACTGTCTACTGTGAGTATCCATACTCTCGCACACTGTCGCACACTCACAAACTCTCACACACACACCCACACACTCACACATCCAAACACACATACACACACTCTCTCACACACGCACACTCACACTCACACACTCTCTCTCACACACACACACAGACACACACACACTCACACACACACAACACACACCCACATGCACACTCACACACACACACGCGCGCACACTCACACGTACCCACAGGCGCACAGTCACACACGCACACTCACACGCACACTTACACATTTACACACTCACACGTGCACACACTCACACACACACTCACATGCACTCTTACACATTCCCACACTCACACACACACACACACTCACATGCACACACACATTCACACACTCACACACACTCATGCACACACACAGCCACACACAAACTCATGTACACTTTCACACACACACACACACACACACACATGTACATGCACTCACCCTCATACACATTCACATGCACTCACACATATACACTACACGCGTACACACACACACTCTCACACACATTCTCACACACACACTCAAATACGCACACTCTCACATTCATAGACACGCACGCACTCACAGACACACACACTCATTCACACACATACTCACACACTCGCACACACACACACATTCAGACACACACATATTCACATAACTTACACACACTTACTCTCAGTCACTCGCACACAGTCGCACACACGCAGTCGCACACACATGCATTCGCACACACACACTCTCACACACACTCCCACACGCATACTCAAACACACTCCAGACTCACATGCACTCTCACACACACACTATCATGCACACACAGACACTCTATCACACACAGCCACAGAGTCACACACATACACACTCACACACACGCATACTCACACACGCACACACAGACACAACACACATTCTCATGCATTCACACACACTCACACTCACTCACACACACACACTCTCACACATACTCTCACACACTCACATGCACACACTCTCACACACACTCTCTTACACACACACATGCACACACTCATACGCATACACTCAACGCACACACTCATGCACACACACACAGTCTCACACACACACAGACACACACATACTCATGTACGCTTTCACACACACTCTCAGTCATTCACACACCCTCGCGCACGCACGCACTCCCACACACACACGCACTCACACACACGCATACACAGACACATACTCACACACACACATTCACACACGTTCACATGCATTCACACACACTCACACACACTCTCACACACACACACATTCTCACACACACACTGAAATATACACACTCTCACACACTCAAAAATACATGCACTCACAGACACACACACACTCATACACACATGTACAGACACACATATTCACGTACACTCACACACAAACACATTCTCAGTCACTCACACACACTCTCACACACACACACACACTCTCACACACACACACACTCTCACACACACACTGTCACACACACACACACTGTCACACACACACACACTCTCACACACACTCTCACACACACACACACACTCTCACACACACACACACTCTCACACACACACTGTCACACACACACACACACACTGTCACACACACACACACTCTCACACACACTCTCACACACACTCTCACACACACACACACTCTCACACACACACTGTCACACACACACACACACACACACTGTCACACACACACACACTCTCACACACACAATCACTCATTAACACATACTTTCATAGAACAAAGAAAAGTACAGCACAGGAACAGGCCCTTCGGCCCTCCAAGCCTGTGCCGATCATGATGCCCTAGCTCAAATAAAAAAAAATCCTTCTGCCCTTTCTCGGTCCGTATCCCTCTATTCTCTCCCTATCCATATACCCATCCAGATGCCTCTTAAATGTTGCCAAAGTACCTGCTTCCACCACCTCCTCTGGCAGTGCGTTCCAGGCACCCACCCCCTCTGTGTGAAAAACCTCCCCCCGCACATCTCCCTTAAACTTTCCCCCTCTCACCTTGAACCTGTGCCCTCTTGTAATTGACACTTCCACGCTGGGGAAAAGCCTCTGACTCTCCACCCTGTCTGTGCCTCTCATCATTTTGTAGACCCCTATCAGGTCTCCCCTCAGCCTCCGTCTTTCCAGTGAAAACACTCCGAGTTTATTCAACCTCTCCTCCAACACCCTCGAGACCAGGCAACATCCCCTGGTGAACCTTCTGTGCACGCTCTCCAAAGCTTCCCCGTCCTTCTGGTAGTGAGGTGACCAGAACCGCACACAATACTCCAAATGCGGCCTAACCAAGGTTTTATAAAACTAAACATGATTCCCTGGCCGATGAAGACAAGCATTCCATATGCCTTCTTCATCCCCTTGGCCAACTGTGTTGCCACTTTTAGGGAATTGTGGACCTGCACGCCCAGATCCCTCTGTATGTCCATGTTCCTCAGAGTCCTGCCATTTACAGGATAATTCACACCTAAATTTAATCCTCCAAAATGCATCACCTCGCATTTACCTGGATTAAACTCCATCTGCTATCGCTGTGCCCAAGTCTCCAATCTATCTGTATCCTGTTGTATCCTCTGACAAGACCCAGCACTATCAGCAGCTCCGCCAATCTCCCTGTCATCCACAAATTTACTAATCAGACCCATTACAATTTCCCCCAGATCATTTGTATACACTACAAACAACACCATCGCACGCACACCATCACGTGCACACTATTGCGCGCACACCATCGTGTGCACATCATTGTGCGCACAACATCGCGTGCACACCATTGTGCGCACACCATCGCGTGCACACCATTGTGCGCACACCATTGTGCGCACAACATCGCGTGCACACCATCGTGTGCACACCATCGTGCGCACACCATTATGCGCACACCATCATACGCACACCATTGCACGCACGCCATCATGTGCACATCATTGTGCGCGCACACACTGTCACGTGCACACACTGTCACGTGCACACACTGTCACTTGCACACACTGTCACTTGCACACACTGTCACGTACACACCGTTGCATGCACAGACTGTCACATGCACACCGTCATGTGCACAGACTGTCATGTGCATACCATCTTGCGCGCACACCATCGTGTGTACACCATCACATGCACACCGTCGCGCACATGCCATTTGCGTGCACATGCTGTCTTGTGCACACCATCACGTGCACACTGTCACCTCTGACACACATTGACATAGGCACATACCGATGAACTCAATCACACAAACACCGCCACATACACACTTTTACGGCAGGGCACTGCTGTGTTGTGTTCATCTCTAACTCAACCATCCTTTCCCAACACAGATGGTCCAGAGTCGGCAGCGATCCAGAGGGATTTTGAGTCAGACTGTGTCGTTCCTGATCAGTTCTTGATGGGCAGGAGTGGCAGGTTATCCTGTAATGGCGTATCTGTACCAGCGGGTGTGTACAAATGGTTTCACAAAGGGCAGAATATTCAAAATGGGAGCTCCATCCCTTTTAACAGCACCAGGCTTAAGCACGGTGGCAATTACACCTGTACCATCCTCAACACCAAGACAAACAAGGAGATCACAGCATCCACGCAAATCATCATCGTGGGTAAGTACAGCTTCAACCAATACAACTAGCGCTCTGTAAACCATCCTGAACCCCTCGATTAGATTCCGGTCTGTAACTCACTCCCGGGTATCTGTTATTCTATATATAAACCACCCCGAACCCCTCGATTAGATTCCAGTCTGTAACTCACTCCCGGGTATCTGTTATTCTATATATAAACCACCCCGAACCCCTCGATTAGATTCCAGTCTGTAACTCACTCCCGGGTATCTGTTATTCTATATATAAACCACCCCGAACCCCTCGATTAGATTCCAGTCTGTAACTCACTCCCGGGTATCTGTTATTCTATATATAAACCACCCCGAACCCCTCGATTAGATTCCAGTCTGTAATTCACTCCCGGGTATCTGTTATTCTATACATAAACCACCCCGAACCCCTCGATTAGATTCCAGTCTGTAACTCACTCCCGGGTATCTGTTATTCTATACATAAACCACCCCGAACCCCTCGATTAGATTCCAGTCTGTAACTCACTCCCGGGTATCTGTTATTCTATACATAAACCACCCCGAACCCCTCGATTAGATTCCAGTCTGTAACTCACTCCCGGGTATCTGTTATTCTATACATAAACCACCCCGAACCCCTCGATTAGATTCCAGTCTGTAACTCACTCCCGGGTATCTGTTATTCTATATATAAACACCCCGAACCCCTCGATTAGATTCCAGTCTGTAACTCACTCCCGGGTATCTGTTATTCTATATATAAACCACCCTGAGACCCTCGATTAGATTCCAGTCTGTAACTCACTCCCGGGTATCTGTTATTCTATATATAAACACCCCGAATCCCTCGATTAGATTCCAGTCTGTAACTCACTCCCAGGTATCTGTTATTCAATATATAAACCACCCCGAACCCCTCGATTACATTCCAGTCTGTAACTCACTCCCGGGTATCTGTTATTCTATATATAAACACCCCGAATCCCTCGATTAGATTCCAGTCTGTAACTCACTCCCAGGTATCTGTTTTTCTATATATAAACCACCCCGAACCCCTCAATTAGATTCCACTCTGTAACTCACTCCCGGGTATCTGTTATTCTATATATAAACCACCCCGAACCCCTCGATTAGATTCCAGTCTGTAACTCACTCCCAGGTATCTGTTATTCTATATATAAACCACCCCGAACCCCTCGATTAGATTCCAGTCTGTAACTCACCCCCGGGTATCTGTTAGTCTATATAAACACCCCGAACCCCTCAATTAGATTCCAGTCTGTAACTCACTCCCGGGTATCTGTTATTCTATATATAAACACCCCGAACCCCTCGATTAGATTCCAGTCTGTAACTCACTCCCGGGTATCTGTTATTCTATATATAAACACCCCGAACCCCTCGATTAGATTCCAGTCTGTAACTCACTCCCGGGTACCTGTTATTCTATATATAAACACCCCGAACCCCTCGATTAGATTCCACTCTGTAACTCACTCCCGGGTATCTGTTATTCTATATATAAACCACCCCGAACCCCTCGATTAGATTCCAGTCTGTAACCCACTCCCAGGTATCTGTTATTCTATATATAAACACCCTGAACCCCTCGATTAGATTCCAGTCTGTAACTCACTCCCGGGTATCTGTTATTCTATATATAAACCACCCCGAACCCCTCGATTAGATTCCAGTCTGTAACTCACTCCCGGGTATCTGTTTTTCTATATATAAACCACCCCGAACCCCTCGATTAGATTCCAGTCTGTAACTCACTCCCGGATACCTGTTATTCTATATATAAACCACCCCGAACCCCTCGATTAGATTCCAGTCTGTAACTCACTCCCGGGTATCTGTTATTCTATATATAAACACCCCGAACCCCTCGATTAGATTCCAGTCTGTAACTCACTCCCGGGTACCTGTTATTCTATATATAAACACCCCGAACCCCTCGATTAGATTCCACTCTGTAACTCACTCCCGGGTATCTGTTATTCTATATATAAACCACCCCGAACCCCTCGATTAGATTCCAGTCTGTAACCCACTCCCAGGTATCTGTTATTCTATATATAAACACCCTGAACCCCTCGATTAGATTCCAGTCTGTAACTCACTCCCGGGTATCTGTTATTCTATATATAAACCACCCCGAACCCCTCGATTAGATTCCAGTCTGTAGCTCACTCCCGGGTATCTGTTTTTCTATATATAAACCACCCCGAACCCCTCGATTAGATTCCAGTCTGTAACTCACTCCCGGATACCTGTTATTCTATATATAAACCACCCCGAACCCCTCGATTAGATTCCAGTCTGTAACTCACTCCCGGGTATCTGTTATTCTATATATAAACCACCCCGAACCCCTCGATTAGATTCCAGTCTGTAACTCACTCCCGGGTATCTGTTATTCTATATATAAACCCCCTGAACCCCTCGATTAGATTCCAGTCTGTAACTCACTCCCGGGTATCTGTTATTCTATATATAAACCACCCCGAACCCCTCGATTAGATTCCAGTCTGTAACTCACTCCCGGGTATCTGTTATTCTATATATAAACCCCCTGAACCCCTCGATTAGATTCCGGTCTGTAACTCACTGCCAGGTATCTGTTATTCTATATATAAACACCCCGAACCCCTCGATTAGATTCCAGTCTGTAACTCACTCCCGGGTATCTGTTATCCTATATATAAAGCACCCCGAACCCATTGATTAGATTCCAGTCTGTAACTCACTCACGGGTATCTGTTTTTCTTTAGATAAACCATCCTGAGCTCCTTGGTGATATTTTGGCCTTAATTGAAAAGTGGTTGTTTAAAAATGGGGAGGATTTGTTCGAATTGTACAGGATGTTGGTGAGGTCTAGCCTGTAATATAACATACAGTTTTGCTTCCCTTATCTCTAAAATGATATAATGACACGAGATTCACCAAGTTAATTCCTGTGATGAGTGTTGTACTGTCAGGAGAGACTAAATAGTCTGTGTCTGTATTTCTTGGAGTTTAGCAGAATGAGAAAGTTTATTCAAACATATAAGATCCTGAGAGGACTTAATAGGGCAGATGCTGAGATGTTTTAGGTCGTGGGGGGGTCTGGATTATGGGGACATCGCTACAAGATAAAGGGCCAGTCATTTAAATCTAAGGTGCATAGAAATTGCTTCGAAAGTAAAGTTTATTTATTAGTTACAAGTAGGCTTACATTAACACAGCAATGAAGTTACTGTGAAATTCCCCTTGTCGCCACATCCCAGCACCCTGTTCGGGTCAATGCACCTAACCAGCACGTCTTTCAGACTGTGGGAGGAAACTGGAGCACCCGGAGGAAACCCACGCAGACACAGGGAGAACGTGCAAACTCCACACAGGCAGTGACCCAAGCTGTGAATCGAACCTGAGTCCCTGGCGCTGTGAAGCAACAGTGCTAACCGTGACACCGTGCCACCCCAGAGGGTGGTAGAGAGTGGTGAATCTCTGGAATTCTCTGCCCCAAAGCTTGGTGGAGGCTGGATTATTAAAAGTATTTAAAGTGGTAGTGGATAAATGTTTGGTAGATTGAGAAATAGAGAGGCTGTGGGGAAATGGCACAGAAATCGTGTTTGATTTGATTTGATTTATTCTTATCACATGTATTAGTATACAGTGAAATGTATTGTTTTTTTGTGAGCTATACAAAGCATACCGTTCTTGGAGAAAGAAACGAGAGAGTGCAGAATGTAGTGTTACATTTATAGCTAGGGTGTAGAGAAAGATCAACTTAATGTGAGGTAGGTCCATTCAAAAGTCTGACAGCAGCAGGGAAGAAGCTGTTCTTGAGTTGGTTGGTACGTGACCTCAGACTTTTGTATCTTTTTCTCGACAGAAGAAGGTGGAAGAAGGTCCAGGGTGCGTTGGATCATTGATTATACTGACTGCTTTGCCGAGGCAGTGGGAAGTGTAGACAGAGTCAATGGATGGGAGGCTGGTTTGTGTGATGGATTGGGCTATATTCATGATATTTTGTAGTTCCTTGCAGTCTTGGGCAGAGCAGGAGCCCATACCGAGCTGTGATATAACCAGAAAGAATGCTTTCTATGGTGCATCTGCAAAAGTTAGTGAGAGTCTTATGGACATACTAAATTTCCTTCGTCTTCTGAAAAAGTATAGGGATTGTTGGACTTTCTGAACTATAGTGTCAGCATGGAGAGACCAGGACAGGTTGTTGGTGATCTGGACACCTAAAAACTTGAAGCTCTTGACCATTTCTACTACATAAGAACATAAGAACATAAGAAATTGGAGCAGGAGTAGGCCATCTGGTCCTTCGAGCCTGCCCCGCCATTCAATAAGATCATGGCTGATCTGTCGTGGCTCAGTTCCACTTTCCCGCTTTCTCCCCATAACCCTTAATCCCCTCTCTTATCAAAAACCCATCAACCCGCGTCTTAAAAATATTTAGTGAGGTAGCCTCCACCACTTCAACGGGCAGAGAATTCCAGAGATTCACCACCCTTTGAGTGAAGAAGTTCCTCCTCAACTCCGTTCTAAACCGCCCCCCCCTTTATCTTGAGGCTGTGCCCCCTAGTCCTACTGTCCTTTCTGAGCGGGAAGAGTCTCTCCACCTCTATCCTATCCATCCCATTCATCATCTTATACGTCTCAATGAGATCTCCCCTCATTCTTCTAAACTCTGACGAGTACAAGCCTAGTTTACTCAGCCTCTCCTCATAACTCAACCCCCTCAACTCTGGCATCAGCCTAGTAAACCTCCTCTGCACTCCCTCCAAGGCCAAAATATCCTTGCGTAAGTACGGCGCCCAAAACTGCACACAGTACTCCAGCTGCGGCCTCACCAATGCCCTATACAGCTGCAGCAAGACCTCCCTACTTTTATATTCAATCCCCCTCGCTATGAAGGCCAGCATCCCATTCGCCTTCCTGACCACCTGCTGCACCTGCAGGCTGGGTTTTTGTGACTCATGCACAAGGACCCCGAGGTCCCTCTGCACCGTCGCCTGCTGCAGTTTTTCGCCACGTAAGTAATAATCCTTCCTACCATTATTCCTACCAAAGTGGACCACCTCGCACTTGCCAACATTAAATTCTATTTGCCATTTCCTGGCCCATTCGCCCAGCCTATCTAGATCCTTCTGCAGACTCTCCACACCCTCCGCACAATTTGCCGTTCCAATCTTGGTGTCATCAGCAAATTTCGACACCATACACTCGGTTCCCTCCTCCAGATCATCTATATAAATGGTAAATAGCTGAGGCCCCAGCACCGACCCCTGGGGCACTCCACTAGTCACCAACCGCCAATCCGAATAGCACCCATTGACCCCCACTCTCTGCCTCCTATTTGACAACCAGTCCTCTATCCATGCTAACACCCTACCCCCAACTCCATGTCCCCTGACCTTCTGCAATAACCTCTTGTGAGGTACCTTGTCAAACGCCTTCTGAAAATCAGGAAAGACCACATCCACCGGCTCTCCTCTATCCACCGCCCTAGACACATCCTCATAGAACTCCAGTAAATTTGTCATCCCGGTTGATGTAAACAGGGGCATGTTCTCCTTTAAGCTTCCTGAAGTCGATGACAATCTCCTTCGTTTTGTTGACATTTTCCACCAGGAAATAGATGTAAAAGTCTGAGGTCACGTACCAGCCGACTCAAGAACAGCTTCTTCCCTGCTGCCATCAGACTTTTGAATGGACCTACCTCGCACAAAGTTGATCTTTCTCGACACCCTAGCTATGACTATAACACTATATTCTGTATTCTCTCCTTCTCGCGTATATACTCTATGAATAGTATGCTTTGTATAGTGCGCAAGAAACAATACTTTTCACTATAGCCCAATACATGCAGCAATACTAAATCTAATCAAAACTGATATGGCTGGTGTTTATAATGTTTGTCTCTCTCTCTCTCACTGGCAGATTACTGTCTGAGTGTGGGAGCAGTTGTGGGAATAGCCATCGGAGCAGCAGCTGGCTTGCTTCTCCTGATCCTCCTGATCATTTTCCTGGTTCAGCGTAAGCGTGAGTATAACTCCTGTCTCTGATCGCTCACACTCCTATCGCTGTTTGATGGGGATCTCTCTGAGCATAAGGGCCACGGACACTCGGTGACTCTGTGTTCCCAGCTCCCTCATATCCAGCCAGCTGGGCTCCGGAAAGACTGGTGGGATATCGTTGGGATCCGATGGGAGGGGATTGCAGTCTTACTATCCCCCCTGCCCCCACCACCCCCTCCCCTCACTGCTCTCCTGCTCACACCGTTCCTTTAATTCATTCACCGGAATGGCCAGTTGTCCACCTCACTATTGTTACCCAGAGTAACAGGGACCTTCAGCAGCCTCTGTTCAATATTTATAAAACCAATCCTGTCAGCTACAAAGACAATACTTACTAATGTATAGGGTGAAATATGAAGGTAAAGTGATTACTCCTTCAAAATGCACTCACACTCACACACTCTCTCACTCACTCTCTCATGCACTTTCTCACACTCTCTCACACACTGTCTCTCACTCTCTCTGTCACTCTCTGTCACTCGCTCTTACTCTCTTTCACTCTGTCACATTCTCTCACACTCTCTCTCTCTCACTCTCCCTCTGTCACTCTCTCTTATTCTCCCTACCTCCTCTTACTCTCTCACACTCTTTTGCATTCTCTCACACTCTCTCTCTCTCACTCCCTCACTCTCTCATACTCTCTCTCACTCTCTCACACTCTCTCTCACTCCCTCACACTCTCATACTCTCTCACACTCTTTCGCATTCTCTCACACTCTTTGTCACTCTCTCACACTCTCTCTCACTCCCTCACACTCTCATACTCTCTCACACTCTTTCGCATTCTCTCACACTCTTTGTCACTCTCTCACACTCTCTCTCACTCTCTCACACTCTCTCTCACTCCCTCACACTCTCATACTCTCTCACACTCTTTCACATTCTCTCACACTCTCTGTCACTCTCTCACACTCTCTCTCACTCTCTCACACTCTCTCTCACTCCCTCACACTCTCATACTCTCTCTCACTCTTTCGCATTCTCTCACACTCTTTGTCACTCTCTCACACTCTCTCTCACTCCCTCACACTCTCATACTCTCTCTCACTCTCTTACACTCTCTCTCTGTCACGCTCTCTTACTCTCTCTGTCACTCTCTCTTACTCTCTCACGCTCTCTCACACTCTCACTCATTCTCACTCACTGTCTCACACTTTATCTCTCACTGTCCCTTACTCTGTCACACTCTCACTCTCTCCATCTCTCACACTCACATTTTCACACACTCTCTGAATCTCTCCCATTCTCTCCCAGTCACTCACTCACTCACTCACTCACTCACTCACTCACTCACTCACTCACACATGTTGATTAAAAGCAGAGTGAAGGGCTATGAGGAAAAGGCAGGGAAGTGGAGTTAGGATGAGATGGATATCAGCCATGATCGTATAGAATGGAGGAGCGGCTCGTAGGGCTGAATGGCCTGCTCTTGCTCCGGTTTCCTCTGTTCCTATGTACTTACGTGCACTGATGTAACTTGCGCACAGCGAGATCCCAGGCCCTGCTGCTCGGAACCCCTCACGGTGTGTCTGGGCAAGTCTGCAGGAGGTTCAATCCAGCCGGGATTCCCAGCCGGCTTTGGGAATTGTCCAGGCTGCTGGCCCTCTGTGCCGGTCAGTCACTACAGGGCTGGCCTCTGCCTCCAGTTAGGCTCAGCCCTGCTGTCTCTTCGAGGTACAGAAACAGCAGATAGGAGCAGGAGGGGGCCCTTCCAGCCCTGCTCCACCATTTATCACCATCATGGCTGATCAAAGAACAGTACAGCACGAAACAGCCCTCCAAGCCTGCGCTGATCACGATGCCCCGACTAAACTAAAACCTTCCATTCCCGTCCTATCCATGTATTTGTCTAGTTGCCACGATCACCCCTGCTCCCACCATTACCCCAGGCAGCGTGGCCCAGACATGCACCATCATCTGTGTAAAAAGCTTACCTCGCACATCTCCTCTAAACATTTCCCCACGCATTTCAAACCTAGTACTTGATGTTTCTACTCTGGGAAAGAGCATCTGACTATCCCTTCTGTCCCTGCTACTCATAATCTTGTAAACCGCTGTCAGGTCACCCACTCCAACCTCCATCGTTCCAGTGTGAACAAATCTCTCCTTATAGCTGATCGTCCAACTCAATAGACTAATCCTGCTTTCTCCCCTTAACCATCAATCCCATTCACCCCAAATACTATATCCAGTTGCCTCTTGAATACATTCAATGTTTTAACATCAACTACTTCCTGTGTTAATGAATTCCAGAGGCTCATGGGGTGAAGAAATATCTCCCCACCTCCGTCCTAGATGGTCTACCCTGAACCCTCAGGCTGTGACCCCCTGGTTCTAGTTCTCCCCCACCATCGGAAAACATCCTCCCTGCATCTACCCTCTCCAGTCCTGTTAGAATTGTATAATTCTCAATGAGATTCTCCCCCTCATTCGTCTGAACTCCAGCGAAAACAATCCTAATCTCGTCAATCTCTCCTCATACATCAGCCCCACCATCCCCGGGATCAGCCTGGTGCCTCTCCGGGGGGCACCGTCCTGTTTTATCCACGTAGGAATGCGTGTCCCTCACGCACTGACCCTCATCCTCACTTCCACAGGCGCACAGAAGAACAAGGCAGTCAACAAGCCGCCCCTGAAGACGACCTTCAATCAGAGCGAGGCAAAGGTGAGTGATCTCCCCTTCCGGAATCTCCCTGGAGGTCACTCCCAAGATCCACACAGCCCCCGGCTTCGATATTCAGGGAGACAAGACTTCCGTTCCCACAGCACCGGTCAGGACATCCCAAAATACTCAGAGCCAGCGACGCACTGGTGTAGTCACTGTGAGACTTGAGTCAACCAAGCAGTATTGGCGCACAGCAAGATCCCACAAGCAGCCGCGCGAAAATGACCCAGTTGGCTCCCTTTAAGTGGCAGTGGTTGAAGGAGGAATATTGACCCCTGGAGGAGAAGTCACAGAATTGTAGACTGCCTGCAGTGCAGAATGAGGCCATTCAGCCTTCGGATATGCACCAACTCTCTCTGACAGGGTATCTTACCCAGGACCTATCTTGTGGTTAATCTCCCCAACCTGCACATCTTTGGACACTAAGAGGCAATTTAGCCTGACCAATCCACTTAACCTGCACATCTTTGGACTGTGGGAGGAAACCGGAGCACCCAAAGGAAACCCACGCCAACACAGGGAGAATGTGCAAACTCCACGCAGACAGTGACCCAAAGCCTGAATTGAACCTGGGTCCCTGGCACTGTGAGTGTCCACACTTGAATCATTTAACTTTCAGAGCCAGAGAGGCGGCTGGTCAGTGATTAATCCTGACCACTGATTAGATTATTGTCACATGTATTAGCTTACAGTGAAAAGTATTGTTTCTTGTGCGCTACACAGACAAAGCATACCGTTCAAAGAAAAGGAAAGGAGAGGGTGCAGAATGTAATGTTACAGTCATAGATAGGGTGTAGAGAACGATCAACTTAATGCAAGGCAGGTTCATTCAAAAAGCAGGGAAGAAGCTGGTCTTGAGTCAGTTGGTATGTGACCTCAGACTTCTGTATTTTTTCCTGATGGAAGAAGGTGGAAGAGAGAATGTCCGGGGTGCCAGGGGTCCTTAATTATGCTGGCTGCTTTTCCAAGGCAGTGGGAAGTGTAGACAGAGTCAGTGGATGGGAGGCTGGTTTGCATAATGGATTGGGCTTAGTTCATGACCCTTTTGTAGTTCTTTGCGGCCTTGGGCAGAGCAGGAGCCCACACCAAGCTGTGATACAACCAGAAAGGATGCTTTCTATGGTGCATCTGTAAAAGTTGGTGAGAGTCATAGCTGACATGCTGAATTTCCTTCGTCTTCTGAGAAAGCGTTGGTGGCTTTTCTTAACTATACTGCCAACGTGGGGAGACCAGGACAGGTTGTTGGTGACCTGGACACCGAAAAACTTGAAGCTTTCGACTAGGGTGACAAAGTGGTTAGCACTGCTGCCTCATAGCCCCAAGTACCCGGGTTCGATTCCCAGCTTGGGTCACTGTCTGTGTGGAGTCTGCACATTCTCCCTGTCTCTGCGTAGGTTTCCTCCTACAGTCCGAAAGATTTGGTGGATTGGCTGTGCTCAATTCTCCCTCAGTGCACCCCAACAGGTGGCGACTAGGGGGTTGTCACAGTAACTTCATTGCAGTGTTAGTGTACATGTGACACTAGTTAATGAACTTTAAATTTCTATTTCACCCTCATTGATGTAGACAGGGGCATGTTCTCCATTACCCTTCCTGAAGTTGATGACAATTTCCTTCGTTTTGTTGACATTGAGGGAGAGATTATTGGTGCTGTACCAGTTCACCAGATTCTCTATCCCATTCCTGTACTCTGTCTCTTTATTGTTTGAGATCTGACCCATTACGGTGGTGTCATAGAATCCTACAGTGCAGGGGGAGGCTGTTCTGCCCATTGAATCTGCACCAACATCTATCCCACTCGGGCCCCATACCCACAAAGTGGAATTTTGCAGGGAAATATAGCCACACATTCAGAATTGCCCTGACTGACTCACCCCTGCCCCTCGGATGGGGGGGGGGCGACTAATGGCCCCAGCGCTCCTCCCGCCGCGACACCCATGCCCCCTCTCTGACCGCCAACACTTCTGTCTCCATAGGTGCTGCCATGGATGAACGAGTACCCGGAAATCCGGCGTGGCATCTCGCCCACTCCAATCTACAGTGCCGACCACATGTCGGTGTACAGCATCTACCCGGTAATTATACCTCTCCGAACACAAACCATCCCATGGAAATGTCCTCCCTTTATTTCTCTGAGGTTTGCAATGTAATGATGGAGGGATATTTGGACGTATGGGTCACTCACAGCATCCTGCCCAGTCCTGGGGTACCCCAACTTCTGAAAGATGATGCCCTCTTATCCCACAAGGGGAAACAACATCTCAGTGTCTACCCTGTCCAGCCCTCTGAGACTCCTACATGTCTCAATAAGGTCACCTCTCAATCTTCTAAACTCTAATGAGGCCCAACCTACTCAATCTCTCCTCATAAGGAAATCCCTCCCTATCCGTGATCAACCGAGTGAACTGTCTCTGGACTGCCTCCAATGTCAGTATATATTTCCTTAGATAAGGGAACCAGAACAGTTCCCAGTATTCCTGGTGTGGTCTAACTAATCCCTTGTACAGTTTTAGGAAGACTTCCCTGTTTTTATACTCTATTCCCTCTGAAATAAAGGCCAACGTTCCATTTGCCTTCTCTATTACCCGCTCAACTTGCACACCTGCTTTTTGTGATTTCTTTTTCATTCCTCACTTTCTGAATCTCGTTCCCTCTCTCTCTCTTCCTGTCACACATTTCCTCACTGATCTCTCTCTCTCTGTCTGTATCACACATTTTTCTCTCATCTTCTCATTCTCTCTCTCCCTCTCTCTCTCATTCTCTCTCTCTTTCTCATTCCCTCTTGTTTTCTCTCTCTCTCCCTCTTTCATCCTCCCTCTCATTTTCTCTCTCTCATTCTCTCTCTCTCTCTCTCAGTATTGCATATTTACCTTCTCCTATTTCTCTCTCGCCCCTTCTCTCTGGGTCATAATTTTCCTTCTCATCTATCTCCCTCTCTTTCTCTTTCTCTCTGTTTCGCTCTCTCTCTCTCTTTGTCTCACTCTCTCTCTCTCTGTATCACACATTTTCTCTCTCATCTCTTTTTCATTCTCTCCCTTGTTCTCTCTCTCCATATCACACATTATCCCTCTCATCTCTCTTTCATTCTCTCTCTCGTTCTCTCTCTCCATATCACACATTGCCCCTCTCATCTCTCTTTCATTCTCTCTCTCGTTCTTTCTCTCTCCGTATCACACATTGTCCCTCTCATCTTTCATTCTCTTGCTCGTTCTCTCTCTCCATATCACACATTGTCCCTCTCATCTTTCATTCTCTTGCTCGTTCTCTCTCTCCATATCACACATTGCCCCTCTCATCTCTCTTTCATTCTCTCTCTCGTTCTCTCCCTCCGTATCACATATTTTCCCTCTCATCTTTCTCTCTCGTTCTCTCTGTCTGGGCGGGACTTTTCCAGCTCCCAAGACCAGGAATTCCAGCCTGATGCAAACAGACCTTTGCATGATGGTCTCTACAATTCCCACGGGAGAGTGGCGGGGGGTGAAGGATAGGACAATCCCACCCATGTCATATATTTTCTGGACTGCCTCCAATGCTGATAGGTCTTTCCTTGGATAAGACCCAGTATTCCCAGTATTCCAGGTGTAATTTAACTCGTGTCTTGCAGAGATTTAGCAAGACTCCCCAAATTTTACACTCTTTGAACAAGGGCTGAGTATTTCTTGCTGTTTTTGGAGATTTTTAGGCGATGGGTGGGTTTGATTCAATTGGGTGCGTTGCGATGTGACCAATCCCTCTAACCTTCTCCCCGCTTTTTCTGTGCCCTCCCTCCCTCCCTCCCTCTCCTCCGCAAACCCCTCCAGCCCTCGACCGGTTCGATGGTCGCCTCCACAGCGGACGGAGAATTCCGCCTCTCCTCATCGCGGACGACCCGGAGCGGTAAACTGTCCACCTTGGTGTGAGGGATTCTGGGATGGCCAACACGGGATGGGGTGCTGGGTGGGTTGGGGGGGGGGGGGGGGGGAGGGGTGGGGAGGTTACGTAGGAAGATGGGTGGGAGGGGGAGGGGTGCGGCAGCCGGTATGGGAAATGATCTCATGACCACCTGCCAAATCTCCCGCCAGGCCTCCATGTCGTTGTCGGAATTCCGGAAAGGGATTCCTCCCTCGCTCTTGAGAGTTTCGCTTCCGTCTCTCCACGCTGAGGAAGAGCCGGGATCCTGAACGTCCAAGCCGGTTCCTGGGTACCCCGTCGCTCTGAACTCTTCGCTCTATCTGTCGTTGCGTTGAGAGCGGCAGCCATCTTGGTCGTGGGCGGCAGTGGGGCGGCAGAGGGAATGCCAAACTGTCAACTGGGGAGACTCCCTGGAGCGTTGACTCAACCACGTCGGGGCTCCCTCATCACGAGTTCGAGGCGATACCATCAGGCTGGAGGCATAATGGGGAGGCAAAGTAGGCCCGCTGATGGAATGTTCCAGAATGGGGGAGGGGTGGCTGGCTCTGGGGAAGTTGGTGGGGGGGGGGGGGGAGGAGGATTCACGTGATTCAATCTTTAGAGGTGATGGAACGTACCAGAAGCGGGGTGAACAAAGCAAATGGAACCTGGGGTTCCAGAGACACAAGGACTGAGCCACAAGATCAAAGAAGCCATGCTAAATATTTATAAAAGCTCTGAGTTAGGCCACAGTATTGTGTCCATAGGAACCAGAAGCAGGAATAGGCCACTCTGCCCTTCGAGTATGCTCTGCCGTCCATTTTGATCATGTCTGCTCATCAAATTCAATAACCTGATATCCCCCCACTCTTCACCCCATATCCCTTGATCCCTTTACCCCCCCCCGAGTTAGAACATGGAACAGTACAGAACAATACTGTTATATCTAGTACCTAGTTATATCTAAGGGTGACACGGTGGAACCGTGCTCAGCACTGCCACCTCACAGCGCTAGGACCCGGGTTCGATTCCTGGCTTGGGTCCGCTGTGTCTGTGTGGAGTTTGCACATTCTCCCCATGTCTGCGTGGGTTCCCTCCGGATGCTCTGGTTTCCTCCCACAGTCCAAAGTCAAGCAGGTTAGGCGGGTTGGCCACGCTAAATTGTCCCTTAGGGTCGGGGGGGGTGGACTAGGGTAAATAAGTAAGGTTATGGGGATAGGGGCCTGGGTGGGATTGTGGTCGGTACAGACTCGATGGACCGAATAGCCTCCTTCTACACTGTAGGGATTCCATGAATCTAATTTCTTCTCGCAATCACACAACATTTTGACCTCAACTCCATTTGGCGATGGAGAACTCCACACATTCACCAACCCTCCAGTTCGGGCCCTCCCCGCCCACATTTTACTGAGGGTCCTTTCAGAGGGTGAGGAGTGAGGGTTAACAGATCGGTCCAGGACGGGGTTCGAGTTAGAGGGTTGGGTCGCAGAAACCCGGGACCGTTCTCCTCGGAGAGGGAAGGATTTGAGCGGGAGATGAGAGGTGGGCGAGGTGTGGAGACGCTGGCGTTGGACTAAGGTGGGCACGGTAACAAGTCTCAGAGCACCAGGTTCAAGTCCAACAGGGTTTATTTGGAGTCACGAGCTCTTGGATCGCTGCTCCTTCATTGGGTGAGTGGAGAGGTAGGTTCCGCACATAGGGTACACACAGACAAAGCCCAATTGCAATATAATGGTTGGAGTGCGACTCTTTACAGGGAATCAAGTCTTTACAGGTACAGACAGTGTGAGCGTTTTGGGGTTTTCTTGCGATGAGTCTGGCAGTGACAAACCCGTCTAACAGCTTGGGCACACACACCGAGTTGACAAGCAGAGATATCTGGGCGTACACGTCCATCGATCACTGAAAGTGGCAACGCGGGTGGGTAAGGTGGACACTACCAGAAGGACGTGGATGCTTTGGAGAGGGTACAGAGGAGGTTTACCAGGATGATGCCCGACTTGGAGAATATTAGCTATGACGAGAGGTTGGAGAATCTTGGTTTGTTCTCACTGGAATGATGCAGGTTGAGGGACGACTTGATAGAGGTTTACAGGAGAGGCACGGACAGAATAGATAGTCAGAAGCTCTTTCCTAGGGTAGAAAAGTCAAGGACAAGGGGATATGGGTTGAAGGTGCGTGGGGAAAAGTTTAGAGGAGGTGTGCGAGGCAAGTTTTTTACACGGAGGGTGGTGAGTGTCTAGAACATGCTGCCCAGGGTGATGGGGGAGCAGGTATGAAAATGGCATTTAAGGGGCATCTAGGCAAATATATGAATAGGATGGGAATGGAAGGATATGAAGTGCATACGGCTTTAGTTTAGGTGGGCAAAGGACCTGATCCTTTGCTGTCCTGTTGTTTGTTCTTTGAATCTAGGGCAGCGCTCTTCCAGAGGGGTCCAGTTCCACTCTTTTCCCTTTGGTTGCTGCACCCAATGCATTCACACCGTCAGTGCCTGTAAAGACTTGGTTATCCGACATTCCAACCATTATCTTGCAATCGTGCCTCTGTCTATATGTCCCGTGTTTGCGAAACATTCCTCTCCACTCACCTATGAAGGAACAGCCCTCCGAAAGCTCGTGGTCCCAAATAACCCTGTTGGACTTTAGCCTGGAGTTGTGAGACTTCCAACTCAAGGCAGCGACGGGTTCAGAGAAAGTGGAGAAGGAAAGTGGAATCCCACAGTCTGACGGGATAAGGACAAGCGGGACGCGGATTGGAGATTCCACGCGAGAGGGAATACCGGGAGACATTCCCCGAGTTTCAGTGAGCTGGAACCCACCGCCTCCGAGGAAACAACCAACGATTTCGGGAAGAAACCTGGACGGAACGTCGAAGGAAATAAACCGGCTGGAATACGGGGATGAAACGGGGTGAGAATGGGACTGACAGGGTTGGTCCACAGGGAACAGAATTCACTCGATGGGCCGAACAGTCTTTTGCATCACAGTGACCCTGTGTCCACCGCGGTGAATTCGAGAAGGTCCCAGAGACGGAGGGGGACATTTTGAAAATGTCTTCGATGTAAATTGTATTTTTTTCGGAGTAGACAAAGGACAAGGTATATTTTTTTAAACGTCATTTTTGAAGCCAGTTTGAAACCTGTCGTCTGTGTTTAAAATGCTTGTTGTTTGTGATAAATCTCGCTTTGTGACTGGCTGAATCACATTTGTGAGACACTCTAACTTACAGCAAAGTTTGTAGACTCTATTTCATCGAATCTACAACGCAGAAGGGGGCCGTTCGGGGACCATCCCACCCAAGTCCTATCCCCGTAACCCCATATATTTACCCTCCTAATCCCCTTGACACTAAGGGACAATTCAGCACGGTCATCCCACCTAACCTGCACATCTTTCAGACTGTGGAAGGAAACCCATGGTCGGCGCAACATCGAGGGCTGAAGGGCCTGTACTGCGCTGGAATGTTCTATGAAATGGGGGAGAACGTGAAAACCCCATAGTCACCCGCGGCCTGAACTAAAACCCCCTCCCCTTCCGGGGACCATATCCCTCTATTCCCATCCTATTCATGCATTTGTCAAGACCCCCCTTAAAACTCACTATCGTATCCACTTCCTCCCTCTCCAGCGTGTTCCAGGCATCCATCACACCTTGTGCAAAAAACGTATCTTGTACATCTTTAAACCTTGCCCCTCACACCTTAAACCTGTGCCCCCTAGTAACTGACTCTCTCTCCCTGGGGAAAAAGCTTCTGACACTCTGTCCATGCCTCTTGTAGACTTCTATCAGATCTCCCCTCAACCTCCGTCGCTCCAGTGGGAACAAACCAAGTTTCTCCAACCTCTCCGCATGGCTAATGTCCTCCATACCACCAGGCAACATCCTGGTAAATCTTTTCTGTACCCTCTCCAAAGAGTGCTAACAGTGCCACCCACTGTTCCCAGACATCTGCTACTTCTGGATGGTAGCAGTCATGGGTTTGGAAGGTGCTGTCTAAGGATCTTTGGTGAGTTGCTGCAGTGCATCTTGTAGATAGTACACACGGCTGCGACTGAGAGTCGGTGTTGGAGGGAGTGGATGTTTGTAGATGTGGTGCCAATCAAACGGGGCTGCTTTGTCCTGGATGGTGTTGAGCTTCTTGAGTGTCGTTGGAGCTGCACCCATCCAGGCAAGTGGGGAGTATTCCATCACACTCCTGACTTGTGTACTGTAGATCATGGATAAGCTGTGGGGAGTCAGGAGGTGAGTTACTCGCTGCAGAATTCCCTACCTCTGACCTGTCCTTGCAGCCACTGTGTTCGTGTAATGAGTGCAGTTCAGTTCCCTTGGATCAGTGGAATTGTGAAGTGATTAGCTAACTTAGGGGGATTGGCCGTGCTAAATTACCCATTAGTGTCCAAAGATATGCAAGTTAGGTGGATTGGCCATGCTAAATTGTCCCTTAGTGTCTAAAGATGTGTAGGTTAAGTGGATTGGCCATGCTAAATTGTCCTTTAGTGTCTAAAGATGTGTAGGTTAGATGGATTGGCCATGCTAAATTGTCCCTTAGTGTCTAAAGATGTGTAGGTTAAGTGGATTGGCTATGCTAAATTGTCCTTTAGTGTCTAAAGTTGTGTAGGTTAGGTGGATTGGCCATGCTAAATTGTCCTTTAGTGTCTGAAGGTGTGTAGGTTAGGTGGATTGGCCATGCTAAATTGTCCCTTAGTGTCCAAAGATGTGCGGGTTAAGTGGATTGGCCATGCTAAATTGCCCCTTAGTGTCCAAAGATATGCAGGTTAGGTGGATTGGCCATGCTAAATTGCCCCTTAGTGTCCAAAGATATGTAGGTTAGGTGGATTGGTCATGCTAAATTGCCCCTTAGTGTCCAAAGATGTGCAGGTTAGGTGGATTGGCCGTGCTAAATTGCCCCTTAGTGTCCAAAGATATGTAGGTTAGGTGGATTGGCCATGCTAAATTGCCCCTTAGTGTCCAAAGATATGTAGGTTAGGTGGATTGGCCGTGCTAAATTACCCGTTAGTGTCCAAGGATGTGCAGGTTAGCTGGATTGGCCATGCTAAATTGTCCCTTAGTGTCCAAAGATGTGTGGGATAGTAGATTGACCAGGGCAAGTTGCTCCTTAGTGTCCAAACATGAGCAGGCGAGGTGGATTGGCCATGTTAAATGTACAGGGTTACGGGGATAGGGTGGGGGGGGGCCTGGATAAGATGCTTTTTAGAAAAGTCTGTGCAGACATGAATAGCCTCCTTCTGCACTGGAGAGATTCTACGAGAACACCACCAACTGGAGGCTCCCCGTCTGAGTCACTCACCGACTCGGGAATGTATCAGGTGTTCCTTCAGCGTGGCTGGGTCAAAATCCTGGAACTCCCGCCCTAACAGCACAGTGGGTGTACCTACAGCTCAGGGACTGCAGCGGGTTCAAGGGGGCAGCTCACCGCCACCTACCTTCTCAAGGGGGCAATGAGAGGTGGGCAATAAGTGCTGACCTGGCCAACGACACCCACGTGCCATGGAATAATTTGAATAATGTGAGGTGTGAAGCATTGATAATGAGTGTAGAAGAAGGAAGGCCATTTTCGAAAGGGATGTGACCTTGGTTGGAAGAGACATGGGAAGCCACATTTCTGCTCCTCTTTATCCTATGTTAATCTCCCCGGGGGAACGGGAATGAGAAGTGGGGACTGTTTGAGAGTGGACAGCAATCCCCCTGGCACCACTCGACAAACCCCAGGGGAGGCGATGGCCTAGTGGTATATCACTAGACTACTAATCGAGAAACTCAGCTAAAGGGGAACGGCAAATTGTGCGGAGGGTGTGGAGAGTCTGCAGAAGGATCTAGATAGGCTGGGCGAATGGGCCAGGAAATGGCAAATGGAATTTAATGTTGGCAAGTGCGAGGTGGTCCACTTTGGTAGGAAGAATGGTAGGAAGGACTATTACTTACGGGGCGAAAAACTGCAGCAGGCGACGGTGCAGAGGGACCTCGGGGTCCTTGTGCATGAGTCGCAAAAACCCAGCCTGCAGGTGCAGCAGGTGGTCAGGAAGGCGAATGGGATGCTGGCCTTCATAGCGAGGGGGATTGAATATAAAAGTAGGGAGGTCTTGCTGCAGCTGTATAGGGCATTGGTGAGGCCACAGCTGGAGTACTGTGTGCATTTTTGGGCGCCGCACCTGCGCAAAGATATTTTGGCCTTGGAGGGAGTGCAGAGGAGGTTTACTAGGCTGATACCGGAGTTGAGGGGGTTGAGCTATGAGGAGAGGCTGAATAAACTGGGCTTGTACTCGTTAGAGTTTAGAAGAATGAGGGGAGATCTCATTGAGACGTATAAGATGATGAATGGGATGGATAGGATAGAGGTGGAGAGACTCTTCCCGCTCAGAAAGGACAGTAGGACTAGGGGGCACAGCCTCAATATAAAGGGGGGGCGGTTTAGAACGGAGTTGAGGAGGAACTTCTTCACTCAAAGGGTGGTGAATCTCTGGAATTCTCTGCCCGTTGAAGTGGTGGAGGCTGCCTCGCTAAATATTTTTAAGACGCGGGTTGATGGGTTTTTGATAAGAGAGGGGATTAAGGGTTATGGGGAGAGGGCGGGAATGTGGAACTGAGCCACGACAGATCAGCCGTGATCTTATTGAATGGCGGGGCAGGCTCGAAGGGCTAGATGGCCTACTCCTGCTCCTATTTCTTATGTTCTTATGTTCTGGGGTTTGAATCCCGCCACAGCAGGTGGTAGAATTTGAACTCAGTGAAAAATACCTGGAATTAAGAAATTACTGATGACCAGGGAAAAACCCGGTTGGTTTTAAGAGAAGGAAATCTGCCGTCCTTACCTGGTCTGGCCTACATGTGACTCCAGAGCCTCAGCAAAGTGGTTGACTCATAATTGCCCTCTAGACAAGGGGCAACTAGGCAATAAATGGGCAATAAATGATGGCCAGCTAGCGATTCTTGTATCCCACAAATTAAAAAAGTCATTCCAGGTGAGAGATGAAGATTTATTCTGAGGGGAGCGGAGACCCTCCAGAAGAGGCCTAACAGCAAGCTTCTATCCATCGGGCCAATGCCAGAGTCCCTCGGTGCATCGGGGCCCTTCCAGGGTCCCAGCCCTGTCACAAGGGATGGAGGACAGGGAGGGGGTTCAGGCTTATCACGAAACTTGTGGGGGGGGCTACAGGTTCACAACCCTCGGTTCAGCCTGGAGCTCCCAAACCCATGTTGTCCACCCTACACCCAATCCCGATAGCCGAGTGCCGCACTGTCAGAGATGCTGTCTCACGGTTAAATTCACCGTCCCGGACACCCTCTCGAGCGGCAGGGTGAAGACCCCAGGGCCCTTGTTTGGAACAGGAAGTGACAGAAATCTCCCCGACACCCACCAGCCAGGTCGACACCCTCCCTTGCCATCCCAGCCCCACCCCCTCCCCCCTGCCAACTCAACGCCCTGCTCCGCACCCTCCGCCAACTCAATGCCCTCCCCACCCATTCCCACCAACTCAAACACTCACCCCCGCCACCCTCCCCGCCCCCTCGCCAACTCAGCACCCTCCCCCGCCACCCACGTTGAAAATTCATCCCTTGGACGACAGAGATATTACCTTGTATTAAAAAGCCAGCCAACGAGCCACAACGCTGTTTGTGGGATCTTGCTGTGTGTCAAAACCACCACCACCCCCCCCCCCACCCCACAACCTTTCTGGCATCCCGTCAGGTGGAGCTCGCCCGGCCAACGGGCAGGGTGGGTGGGCTGGAGGGGGAGAGGGTCTCCCCCCGAGGTGGGGACAGGCGCCAGGCGAATGCAGCCTTCCTGGGAGAAGGGGGCAAACCCGTGGGAGACCCGCTCGTCGCTCGATGCCAGTGGCTGATCCGTTGGTGGGGTGGGGGGGGCACGGGCAGCACGGTGACATATCCGGTGCCCGGACACTCACAGAAATCCCGCCACCCGTCCACGGATTCCGAGTCGATCCGGGTGACCCTCCTGCAGTTTCGGATTTCCACAGCTGGAGGGCAGTGTTGCCCAATCTCTGCAAATGCGACAACATTGAGCTGGAAGGTGGGGGCGGAGGAGAATTAAACAACATTCTCGGGGGGGATGGGGCAATGTTACTTCGTATTGGGGGGACTGGGAACAGCTGGGATCGTCCTCTTCGGAACGGGGAAGGTTAAGAAGCAGATTCAATCGAGGCGTTCGAGGGAGGGTGTGTAGACGGAGTGAATGAGGAGAAAGGGTGTCCAGTGACAGGAAGGTGGATGACCGGAGAGGGGGGAACAGAATCGGGAAACGAACAAAAGGTGGGGAGAAGGTGTATTTAAACAAACAAGTACTGAGGGAGTGCCGCACTGTCAGAGGGTCAGTGCTGCGGGAGTGCCGCACTGTCAGAGGGTCAGTGCTGAGGGAGTGCCGCACTGTCAGAGGGTCAGTACTGAGGGAGTGCCGCACTGTCAGAGGGTCAGTGCTGAGGGAGTGCCGCACTGTCAGAGGGTCAGTACTGAGGGAGTGCCGCACTGTCAGAGGGTCAGTACTGAGGGAGTGCCGCACTGTCAGAGGGTCAGTACTGAGGGAGTGCCGCACTGTCAGAGGGTCAGTGCTGAGGGAGTGCTGCACTGTCAGAGGGTCAGTACTGAGGGAGTGCCGCACTGTCAGAGGATCAGTGCTGAGGGAGTGCTGCACTGTCAGAGGGTCAGTACTGAGGGAGTGCCGCACTGTCAGAGGGTCAGTACTGAGGGAGTGCCGCACTGTCAGAGGATCAGTGCTGAGGGAGTGCTGCACTGTCAGAGGGTCAGTACTGAGGGAGTGCTGCACTGTCAGAGGGTCAGTGCTGAGGGAGTGCCGCACTGTCAGAGGGTCAGTGCTGAGGGAGTGCCGCACTGTCAGAGGGTCAGTACTGAGGAAGTGCCGCACTGTCAAAGGGTCAGTGCTGAGGGAGTGCCGCACTGTCAGAGGGTCAGTGCTGAGGGAGTGCCGCACTGTCAGAGGGTCAGTACTGAGGGAGTGCCGCACTGTCAGAGGGTCAGTACTGAGGGAGTGCCGCACTGTCAGAGGGTCAGTACTGAGGGAGTGCCGCACTGTCAGAGGGTCAGTGCTGAGGGAGTGCCGCACTGTCAGAGGGTCAGTGCTGAGGGAGTGCCGCACTGTCAGAGGGTCAGTGCTGAGGGAGTGCCGCACTGTCAGAGGGTCAGTGCTGAGGGAGTGCCGCACTGTCAGAGGGTCAGTACTGAGGGAGTGCCGCACTGTCAGAGGATCAGTGCTGAGGGAGTGCTGCACTGTCAGAGGGTCAGTACTGAGGGAGTGCTGCACTGTCAGAGGGTCAGTGCTGAGGGAGTGCCGCACTGTCAGAGGGTCAGTGCTGAGGGAGTGCCGCACTGACAGAGGGTCAGTACTGAGGAAGTGCCGCACTGTCAAAGGGTCAGTGCTGAGGGAGTGCCGCACTGTCAGAGGGTCAGTGCTGAGGGAGTGCCGCACTGTCAGAGGGTCAGTACTGAGGGAGTGCCGCACTGTCAGAGGGTCAGTACTGAGGGAGTGCCGCGCTGTCAGAGGGTCAGTGCTGAGGGAGTGCCGCACTGTCAGAGGGTCAGTACTGAGGGAGTGCCGCACTGTCAGAGGGTCAGTGCTGAGGGAGTGCCGCACTGTCAGAGGGTCACTGCTGAGGGAGTGCCGCACTGTCAGAGGGTCAGTACTGAGGGAGTGCTGCACTGTCAGAGGGTCAGTGCTGAGGGAGTGCCGCACTGTCAGAGGGTCAGTACTGAGGGAGTTCTGCACTGTCAGAGGGTCAGTACTGAGGGAGTGCTACACTGTCAGAGGGTCAGTACTGAGGGAGTGCCGCACTGTCAGAGGGTCAGTGCTGAGGGAGTGCCGCACTGTCAGAGGGTCAGTGCTGAGGGAGTGCTGCACTGTCAGAGGGTCAGTGCTGAGGGAGTGCCGCACTGTCAGAGGGTCAGTGCTGAGGGAGTGCCGCACTGTCAGAGGGTCAGTGCTGAGGGAGTGCCGCACTGTCAGAGGGTCAGTGCTGAGGGAATGCCGCACTCTCAGAGGGTCAGTACTGAGGGAGTGCTGCACTGTCAGAGGGTCAGTACTGAGGGAGTGCCGCACTGTCAGAGGGTCAGTGCTGAGGGAGTGCCGCACTGTCAGAGGGTCAGTACTGAGGGAGTGCCGCACTGTCAGAGGGTCAGTGCTGAGGGAGTGCCGCACTGTCAGAGGGTCAGTGCTGAGGGAGTGCTGCACTGTCAGAGGGTCAGTGCTGAGGGAGTGCCGCACTGTCAGAGGGTCAGTGCTGAGGGAGTGCCGCACTGTCAGAGGGTCAGTGCTGAGGGAATGCCGCACTGTCAGAGGGTCAGTACTGAGGGAGTGCTGCACTGTCAGAGGGTCAGTACTGAGGGAGTGCCGCACTGTCAGAGGGTCAGTACTGAGGGAGTGCTGCACTGTCAGAGGGTCAGTACTGAGGGAGTGCCGCACTGTCAGAGGGTCAGTGCTGAGGGAGTGCCGCACTGTCAGAGGGTCAGTGCTGAGGGAGTGCCGCACTGTCAGAGGGTCAGTGCTGAGGGAGTGCCGCACTGTCAGAGGGTCAGTACTGAGGGAGTGCTGCACTGTCAGAGGGTCAGTGCTGAGGGAGTGCCGCACTGTCAGAGGGTCAGTACTGAGGGAGTTCTGCACTGTCAGAGGGTCAGTACTGAGGGAGTGCTACACTGTCAGAGGGTCAGTACTGAGGGAGTGCCGCACTGTCAGAGGGTCAGTGCTGAGGGAGTGCCGCACTGTCAGAGGGTCAGTGCTGAGGGAGTGCTGCACTGTCAGAGGGTCAGTGCTGAGGGAGTGCTGCACTGTCAGAGGGTCAGTACTGAGGGAGTGCCGCACTGTCAGAGGGTCAGTGCTGAGGGAGTGCCGCACTGTCAGAGGGTCAGTGCTGAGGGAGTGCCGCACTGTCAGAGGGTCAGTGCTGAGGGAGTGCCGCACTGTCAGAGGGTCAGTGCTGAGGGAGTGCCGCACTGTCAGAGGGTCAGTGCTGAGGGAGTGCCGCACTGTCAGAGGGTCAGTGCTGAGGGAGTGCCGCACTGTCAGAGGGTCAGTGCTGAGGGAGTGCCGCACTGTCAGAGGGTCAGTGCTGAGGGAATGCCGCACTGTCAGAGGGTCAGTACTGAGGGAGTGCTGCACTGTCAGAGGGTCAGTACTGAGGGAGTGCTGCACTGTCAGAGGGTCAGTACTGAGGGAGTGCCGCACTGTCAGAGGGTCAGTGCTGAGGGAGTGCTGCACTGTCAGAGGGTCAGTACTGAGGGAGTGCCGCACTGTCAGAGGGTCAGTACTGAGGGAGTGCCGCACTGTCAGAGGGTCAGTACTGAGGGAGTGCCGCACTGTCAGAGGGTCAGTGCTGAGGGAGTGCCGCACTGTCAGAGGGTCAGTACTGAGGGAGTGCCGCACTGTCAGAGGGTCAGTGCTGAGGGAGTGCCGCACTGTCAGAGGGTCAGTGCTGAGGGAGTGCCGCACTGTCAGAGGGTCAGTGCTGAGGGAGTGCTGCACTGTCAGAGGGTCAGTACTGAGGGAGTGCTGCACTGTCAGAGGGTCAGTGCTGTGGGAGTTCTGCACTGTCAGAGGGTCAGTACTGAGGGAGTGCCGCACTGTCAGAGGGTCGGTACTGAGGGAGTGCTGCACTGTCAGAGGGTCAGTGCTGAGGGCAACGAGAGATGGACAATAACTGCTGGGTAGCCAGCGATTTCTATGCCCCACAAATGAGTAAAAATAACAAAGCGAGAATTTAGCGCGGCCAATCCAGCTAACTAGCATGTCTTCCGGATTGTGGGAGGAATCCGGAGCAAACCCACTCAGACACGGGGAGAACATGCGAACTCCACACTGAGAGTGACCCACGTCCCTGGCACTGTGAAGGCAGCAGCTGTGCCAACCACTGTGCCAAGGAATGTCAGATAGAGAGGGAAAGAAAGTGAAATAGATGGACTGATAGAGCGGGGAAACATCTGGAGAAATAGATGTGAAAGGAGAGAGGGAAAAGGCGTGATACAGAGAGCGAGAGAGAGCGAGAGAGAGAGTGAAAGAAAGAAAAAGAGGCAGAACAAGGGAATGGGAGGGAGAGAACAATAGATATGAGAGAAAGAGAACAAGAGAGAGGGAGACAACGAGAGAGAGAATAAGAGAGTGGGGGAATGTGAGAGAAAGAATGAAAGAGAGAGAGAATGGGATGTACTTGGTGCGAGGCCAGAGTGAATCGATGGGGATGGGTGGGGTGAGGGAGGGGGTGTGGGTGGAGTTATGGATGAGGGAGTCATGGTGACACAGTGGTTGGCACTGCTGCCTCACAGTGCCAGAGGCCCAGGTTCGATTCCCGGCTCGGGTCACTGTCTGTGTGGAGTCTGCACATTCTCCCCGTGTCTGCGTGGGTTTCCTCTGAGTGCTCCGGTTTCCTCCCACAGTCCGAAAGACCTGCTGGGTTAGGTGCATTGGCCGTGCTAAATTCTCCCTCAGTGCACCCCAACAGGCGCCAGAGTGTGGCGACTCGAGTAACTTCATTGCAGTGTTAGTGTAAACCTACTTGTGACTCTAATAAACAAAATAATAATAAAAAACTCTGCTTGGGTGGAGAGAATTTCTTGCTGTCTGTGCATCATGAACTTCTGCACCTGGATCAAAAGTGAAGTTTATTTATTACTGTCACAGGTACGCTTACATTAACACTGCAGTGAAGTTACTGTGAAAATCCCCAAATTGTCACACTCCTGTTCGGGTACACTGAGGGAGAATTTAACACAGCCAGTCAGCCTATTCGCCACGTATCTTTGGACTGTGGGAGGAAACTGGAGCACCCGGAGGAAACCCCACTCCAAGGAAAATAAATCCAGCCGAAACCATCCTTGCTTCATACATTCCTGCCACAGACAAAGCCCGAAGAGGCTGGTGAGGTGGGGGTGGGGGGGGGTCCACATGTCAGACAAGATAACTCCCCAGACTGTCACCGAGATTGATACAACACACGCGGAGGCCCATCGGCCCATCGGCTGTAACTGGGAGTGAGGAGGGGGAGGGAGACGTGGGTGAGGGGATTAACCCTCTGCATTTGGGGGAACAGGCTGCCGCTGTCTGTAACTGCAAAGAGGGGAGAAAGGGTTAATCCTCTTTGCATTGGTGGACAGGCCGCTGCTGCCTGTAACTGGGGAGAGGGAAGGGGAAGGGTTAATCCTCTCTCCGCTGGGGGAACAGGCTGCTGCTGCCTGTAGCTGCGGAGAGGGAGGGGGAAGGGTTAATCATCTTTCCATTGGGGGACAGGCTGCTGCTGCCTGTAGCTGCGGAGAGGGAGGGGGAAGGGTTAATCCTCTTTCCATTGGGGAACAGGCTCCCTGCTGCCTGTAACTGGGGAGAGGGAGGGGGAAGGGTTAACCATTTCCATTGGGGGAACAGGCTGCTGCTGCCTGTAACTGGGGAGAGGGAGGGGGAAGGGTTAACCATTTCCACTGGGGGAACAGGCTGCTGCTGCCTGTAACTGGGGAGAGGGAAGGGGAAGGGTTAATCCTGTCTCCTCTGGGGAACAGGCTGCTGCTGCCTGTAACTAGGGAGAGGGAGGGGGAAGGGTTAATCCTGTCTCCTCTGGGGAACAGGCTGCTGCTGCCTGTAACTGGGGAGAGGGAGGGGAAAGGGTTAACCCTTTCCATTGGCGAACAGGCTCCCTGCTGCCTGTAACTGGGGAGAGGGAGGGGGAAGGGTTAACCATTTCCATTGGGGGAACAGGCTGCTGCTGCCTGTAACTGGGGAGAGGGAGGGGGAAGGGTTAACCATTTCCACTGGGGGAACAGGCTGCTGCTGCCTGTAACTGGGGAGAGGGAAGGGGAAGGGTTAATCCTGTCTCCTCTGGGGAACAGGCTGCTGCTGCCTGTAACTAGGGAGAGGGAGGGGGAAGGGTTAATCCTGTCTCCTCTGGGGAACAGGCTGCTGCTGCCTGTAACTGGGGAGAGGGAGGGGAAAGGGTTAACCCTTTCCATTGGCGAACAGGCTCCCTGCTGCCTGTAACTGGGGAGAGGGAGGGGGAAGGGTTAGTCATTTCCATCGGGGAACAGGCTGCTGCTGCCTGTAACTGGGGAGAGGGAGGGGAAAGGGTTAACCCTTTCCATTGGCGAACAGGCTCCCTGCTGACTGTAACTGGGGAGAGGGAGGGGGAAGGGTTAGTCATTTCCATCGGGGAACAGGCTGCTGCTGCCTGTAACTGGGGAGAGGGAGGGGGAAGGGTTAACCATTTCCATCGGGGAACAGGCTGCCTGTAACTGGGGAGAGGGAGGGGGAAGGGTTAGTCATTTCCATCGGGGAACAGGCTGCCTGTAACTGGGGAGAGGGAGGGGAAAGGGTTAGTCATTTCCATCGGGGAACAGGCTGCTGCTGCCTGTAACTGGGGAGAGGGAGGGGGAAGGGTTAATCCTCTCTCCATTTGTGGAACAGGCTCCCTGCCGCCTGTAACTGGGGAGAGGGGAGGTGGGTGAAAGGTGATTCCGCTGTTATGCAGGAAGTAAAGTCATTCAGAGTTTCAAAGCAGTGGGAGCAATGCCTGCCTGGAGTTTAATGTCTTGTGCAATGTGTTCTGCTGCAGGGGGGGTGTGTTCTTGGACACGTCAGCCTGAGTGAACAAGCAGGAATGTGGTAACAGCTTTGAAGGAAATCAGTCACTCAGCACAAACAAAGATAACTCGGGGGGTTAAATCCAGCACTTCCAAGAAAAGATATTTCTTGCTTGTGTGTGCAGTTGGCAGGCGGAAGTGATCCAAATCCTCGCTCCCAGGCTAACAGTGTTGATTCAGACAACCGGAATAGTTCACATCACCGCAGACTCGCACCCCACACCATCACCTGACGGTATCTGTCCCACCGCACTGTGCTCTCACCCGGGGGAGACCCATGAACTGAGATCGTGAGCCGACAGTCGCCCCCTCTGATCTGAGTCACAGGTTTCACATTCCACACTCGAGAGATAACAGCTCCTCAGTTCAGCCTAGGGTCACACTGAGGGAGTGCTGCACTGTCAGAGGGTCACACTGAGGGAGTGCTGCACTGTCAGAGGGTCACACTGAGGGAGTGCTGCACTGTCAGAGGGTCACACTGAGGGAGTGCCGCACTGTCAGAGGGTCACACTGAGGGAGTGCCGCACTGTCAGAGGGTCACACTGAGGGAGTGCTGCACTGTCAGAGGGTCACACTGAGGGAGTGCTGCACTGTCAGAGGGTCACACTGAGGGAGTGCTGCACTGTCAGAGGGTCAGTGCTGAGGGAGTGCTGCACTGTCGGAGGGTCAGTACTGAGGGAGTGCTGCACTGTCAGAGGGTCAGTACTGAGGGAGCGCCGCACTGTCAGAGGGTCAGTACTGAGGGAGTGCCGCACTGTCAGAGGGTCACACTGAGGGAGTGCTGCACTGTCAGAGGGTCAGTGCTGAGGGAGTGCTGCACTGTCAGAGGGTCAGTGCTGAGGGAGTGCCGCACTGTCAGAGGGTCAGTGCTGAGGGAGTGCCGCACTGTCAGAGGGTCACACTGAGGGAGTGCTGCACTGTCAGAGGGTCACACTGAGGGAGTGCCGCACTGTCAGAGGGTCAGTGCTGAGGGAGTGCTGCACTGTCAGAGGGTCACACTGAGGGAGTGCCGCACTGTCAGAGGGTCAGTGCTGAGGGAGTGCCGCACTGTCAGAGGGTCAGTACTGAGGGAGTGCTGCACTGTCAGAGGGTCAGTGCTGAGGGAGTGCCGCACTGTCAGAGGGTCAGTGCTGAGGGAGTGCCGCACTGTCAGAGGGTCAGTGCTGAGGGAGTGCCGCACTGTCAGAGGGTCAGTACTAGGAATACTGTGGCAAGTAACTCACCTCCTGACTCCCTGAAGCCTGTCCACCATCGACAAGGCACAAGTCAGGAGTGTGATGGAATATTCCCCACTTGCCTGGATGGGTGCAGTTCCAGCAAGACACCAGCCAGGATATAGCAGCCCCACTTGATTGGCACCTCATTTACAAACATTCAATCCCTCTCCCACTGACGCGCAGTAGCAGCAGTGCATACTGCCTACAAAATGTGCTGCAGCAACTCACCAAAGTTCTTTCGACAGCACCTTCCAAACCCAAGGCCACTTCCATCCAGAAGGACAAAGGCAGTAGATTCCTGGGAGCATCACCGCCTGGATGCTCCCGTCTTGGTCACTCACCATCCCGACTAGGGAATATATCGGCCGTTCCTTTATTGTGGCTGGGTCAACTTCCTGGAACTCACTCCCTAACAGCACTGTGGGTCTACCTACACGTTGGGGACTGCAGTGGTTTAAGAAGGCAGGTCGCCACCACCTTCTCAAGGGGCAGTTCGGGATGGGCGATAAATACTGGGGCCAGCCAGGGACACCAGCACCCTGTAAATCAATTCAGACTCATGGGACTGGATAGATAGATAGATAGATAGATAGATAGATGGATGGATAGATAGATAGATAGATAGATAGATAGATAGATAGATAGATAGATAGACAGATAGATAGATAGATAGATAGATAGATAGATAGACAGATGGAAAGATAGACAGATAGAAAGATAGACAGATAGGTAGATAGATAGCCAGATAGATAGTTAGATAGATAGACAGACAGACAGACAGACAAGCAGGCAAAGAATAAAGAAAATTATAGCACAGGAACAGGCCCTTCACCCCCTCCCAAGCCTGCACCAACCATACTACCCGACTAAACTAAAAACCCCCGTCCTTCCGGGGACCATATCCCTCTATCCCCATCCTATTCATGTATTTGCCCAGATGCCCCTTAAAGCTCACTATTATATCTGCTTCCACTACCTCCCCCAGCAGCGAGTTCCAGGCACCCACTACTCTCTGTGTAAACAAAGTGTCTCGTACATCTCCTTTAAACCTTGCCCCTCGCACCTTAACCCTGTGCCCCCTAGTAATTGAGTCTTCCACCCTGGGAAAAAGCTTCTGACTGTCCATTCTGTCCGTGCCCCTCATGATCTTGTAGATTTCTGTCAGGTCGCCCCCTCAACCTCCGCCGTTCCAGTGGGAACAAACCAAGTTTCTCCATCCTCTCCTCATGGCTAATGCCCTCCGTACCAGGCAACATCCTGGTAAATCTTTTCTGTGCCCTCTCCAAAGCCTCCACATCCTTCTGGTAGTGTGGCGACCAGAATTGAACACTATATTCCAAGTGCAGCCTAATTAAGGTTCTATAAAGCTGCAACATGATTTGCAAATTTTTAAACTCAATGCCCTCGCTGATGAAGGCGAGCATGCCGTATGCCTTCCCGACTACCTTCTCCACCTGCATTGCCACTTTCAGTGATCTGTGTATTTGTACACCCAGATCTCTCTGCCTGTCAGTACATTTAAGAGCACTGTCATTTACCATATCATTCCTACTTTTATTAGATCTTCCAAAATGCATTACCTCACATTTGTCTGGATTAAACTCCATCTGTCATCTCTCCGCTCAAGTCTCCAACTGATCTATATCCTGCTGTATCCTCTGATGGTCCTCATCGCTATCCGCAAATCCACCAACCTTTGTGTCGTCCACAAACTTACTAATTAATCCAGTTACATTTTTCTCTAAGTCATTTATATATTACAAACAGTAAAAGCCCCAGCACTGATCCCTGAGGAACGCCACTTGTCACAGCTCTCCATTCAGAAACTCACCTCCCCACTGCTACTCTCTGTCTTTAAGCGAGTCAATTTTGTATCCACTTTGCCAGCTCACCTCTGATCCCCTGTGACTTCACCTTCTGCACCAGTCTGCCATGAGGGACCTTGTCAAAGGCCTTACTGAAGTCCATGTAGACAACATCCACTGCCCCACCCTCATCAATCATCTTCGTCACTTCCTCATAAAACTCGATCAAGAGTAAGACACGACCTCCCCTTCACGAAACCACGTTGCCTCTCACTAATACATCCACTTATTTCCAAGTGGGAATAAATCCTGTCTCAAAGAATCCTCTCCAATACCACTGGCATAAGGCTCACCAGTTTGTAATTACCTGGATTATTTTTGCTACCCTTCTTAAATAAGGGACTAACATTGGCTATTCTCCAATCTCTTGGGACCTCCCCTGTAGCCAGTGAGATCCAAAAGCCTCAATCTCTCAAGGCCCCAGCAATTTCCTCCCTTGACTCTCTCTATATTTTGGAGTACATCCTATCGGGCTCTGGGCACTTGTCTACATTAATCTTTCTCAAGAACCCCAATATCTCCTCTTTTTCGATCTCAACATGACTCAAACTATCTACACACCCTCTCCCAGACTCGTCTCCACCAAGTCCTCCTCTTTGGTGAATACTGATGCAAAGTACTCATTTAATACCTCGCCCATTTCCTCTGTCCCCATGCATAGATTCCCTCCCTTGTCCTTGAGTGGGCCAACCCTTTCCCTGGCTACCCTCTTGCTCTTTATATATGTATAAAAAGCCTTAAGATTTTCCTTAATGCTGCTGGCCAATGATTTTTCATGACCCCTTTTAGTCCACCTTACTCTTTGTTAAAGTTTCTTTCCACTTTCCTTGTATTCCACACTTGCTTCATGTGATCCCAGCCTCCTAGCTTTGACAAATACTTCCTTTTTCTCTTTGACTAAGTTCACAATATTTCTCGCTATGTTCCCGAAACTTGCCATACTTATCCTTCCTCCTTACAGGAATGTGCCGGTCCTGAGTCCCTGTCAACTTATACTTGAAAGCCTCCCACATGCTAGATGTTGGTTTGCCCTCAAACATCTGCCCCCAATCTACATTCTTCAGTTCCTGCCTAATATTGTTGTAATTAGCCTCCCCCCAGTTTAGCGCCTTCACTTGAGGACTACACATATTTATCCATCAGTACTTTAAAGCTTACTGAATTGTGGTCACTGTTCCCGAACTGCTCCCCCGCACACCCCAGGGAACTGGGTCCCTTTGTGGGAGCTTGCCGTGCGCTTATTGGCGTCTCCAGCATTCCAGCCATCAGTCCAAGAGGGCTGGACCTTCTCTCCCGTCACTGGTACATTCGTTGGTGTGAGTTTCCCTTCCTTTACCCCTGCGATGAAGGTGACCCCACAACAGCATCACTGAAATGTGAGGAAGGTTGTCAAAAGTTTCATTTCCTCTTGCATTTCTCTGGACACAGGCAAGAATTCCAAATTTCAAACAATCCCAATAATTTACCCGGAAGGGGGTAATAGGGGTGCCTGACTGGACAGCAAGGCAATTCTGATTCAAAAAAAAAACACAGAAAAGTACAGCACAGGAACAGGCCCTTCAGCCCTCCAAGGCTGTGCCGATCATGATGCCCTCACTAAACTAAAAAAAAACCCTACTGCCCTGACTCGGTCCGTATCCCTCTGTTCCCTCCCTTTTCGTGTAACCATCCAGATGCCTCTTAAATGTTACTAGCACCCTTCCTTCCATCACCTCCTCTGAAGGCACATTCAGGGCACACACCACTCTCTGCATGAAAAACCTCCCCCCTCACGTCTCCCTTAAACTGCCCCCCCCCCCCCCCACCTCGAACCTAGTAATTGAAACTACCGCCTGGGGGAAGAAGCCTCTGATTATCTACCCTGCCTGTGCCTCTCATCATTTTGCCGACCCCCTCCTTTCCAATGAAATCCAATGAAATCAAATTTTCCATGGGCAGAGCAACGGGAAACTGGGGGTTTCCCAAGCTTCCCGACACTTCGGAAGAAGCACGAGGCTGGAAAATATTCCTTTTGTTTGCAGACCAGAGCCCTGGATCTGAGCCTGAAAGCAGAGTCAGAGTGGACGGGGTGGTGACAGAGGCATTGGGCGTGTTCATTGATCTGAACATTGAATACAGGAGTTGGGACATCTTATTGAAGAACATAAGGACATAGGAAATAGGAGCAGGAGTAGGCCATCTAGCCCCTCGAGCCTGCCCCGCCATTCAATAAGATCATGGCTGATCTGTCGTGGCTCAGTTCCACTTTCTCACTTTCTCCCCATAACCCTTAATCCCCTCTCTTATCAAAAACCCATCAACCCGCGTCTTAAAAATATTTAGCGAGGCAGCCTCCACCACTTCAACGGGCAGAGAATTCCAGAGATTCACCACCCTTTGAGTGAAGAAGTTCCTCCTCAACTCCGTTCTAAACCGCCCCCCTTTTATCTTGAGGCTGTGCCCCCTAGTCCTACTGTCTTTTTTGAGCGGGAAGAGTCTCTCCACCTCTATCCTATCCATCCCATTCATCATCTTATACGTCTCAATGAGATCTCCCCTCATTCTTCTAAACTCTAACGAGTACAAGCCCAGTTTATTCAGCCTCTCCTCATAGCTCAACCCCCTCAACTCCGGTATCAGCCTAGTAAACCTCCTCTGCACTCCCTCCAAGGCCAAAATATCTTTGCGCAGGTGCGGCGCCCAAAACTGCACACAGTAGAAGACATTGGTTACGCCACACTTGGAATACTGTGTACATTTCTGGTCACTCTTTTATAGTAGGGATATTATTAAATTAGAAAGAGTGCAGAAAAGATTGACTAGGATGTTACCGGGACTTGTCGGTTTGAGTTAAGGAGAGGCTGGATAGACTGGGACTTTTTCCCCTGGAGTGTAGGAGGCTGAGGTAACATTATAGAGGTCTATAAAATAATGAAGGCCATAGATCAAAGGTAGGGGAGTCTAAAACTGGAGGGAGAGGTTTAAGGTGAGAGGGGAGAAATATAAAAGGTTCCAGAGCGACAATTCTTCCTCACAGGGGATCTAGAACAAGCTGCCAGAGGTAGTAGTAGAGGCGAGTACAATTTTGTCTTTTGAAAAGCATTTAGACAGTTACACGGGTATAGACGGATATGAGTCAAACACGGGCAATTGGAACTAACTTAGTGGTTTAAAAAAGGGTAGCATGACAAGTTGGGCCGAAGGGCCTGTTTCTCTGCTGTAAACCTCAATGATTTTATGAATGAGTCACATCACAGACTCGAAAGACTTGTCTTAATCTGGTTGTGAGTGTAGCCATAAACTCACTCTCGATAGCTGAGATCATCCCTCTCCCCTGTTGATTTTCCACTAGAAATATTGGCTCAGGAGGTGGCCCTTCAGCCCTCCCAGCCCTGTGCTGTCCGTTCAGTGAGATTGCAGGATGTCCGTGATACCTCCATGGAATCCAGGGAAATGCGCTCCCTCCGTGCCAGTTTCTTCTCCACGATGGTGCAACAGGCAATGGGGTATTTGGTGTGTTAGTGAACAGCCTATCTCCCCCCAGTCAACCGCGATGCACCCAGCTTGAGGGGAAACAGGGGGGGTGAACTTAACCTACCAGATCTGGAGAGCGAGAGAAAGAGAGAGGGAAAGATTGGATGGAGAGAGAAAAATACATAGAGGGCAGGATTTTCCATCCCTTCATGCCTGAGGGAAGATCTTCCAGTCCCCAGCTGGCCGTTTCCTTTTGGCGAGACGGGTTGTGAGCAAGGCAAAGGGTCATGGACCTTGGCGGGACTGGAAGATCTCACCGGCGGCCAACAGCGAGTCTCCTCTGCCATTGGAAAATCCGCTGGGGTGGCAGTGGACGGAGGGGGTGGTTGAGGGGGGGAGGTGGTGGCGTGGTAAGGGTGCGGGAACGTCGAACGCAGGTGCGGCGGGAATGGAAAATCCCAGCCTCAGGAAGCAGGAAAATAAAGCGGGGGAAGAGAACAGAAATCAAATTTAAAATTCAATATTTCTAGTGATAAAACTATGTCGTAGATAATGCAGCAGCGATTCTGTGCACAGCAAGATCCCACACATGCACAGCAAGATCCCACACACATACAGCGAGATCCCCCACATACACACAGAGCAAGATCCCATCCATACACAGCAAGATCCCACACACACACGCAACACAGCAAGATCCTACACACACACACACATACACACACACAGTAAGATCCCACACACAGCAAGATCCCACACACAGCAAGTTCCCACACACACACACACACATACACACAAACAGCAAGATCCCATACACGTACACAGGAAGATCCCAAACACACAGCAAGATCCCACACATTGGAGCACACACACATTGCAAGATCCCACACTCGCGCACAGCAAGGTACCACACAGACAGCAAAATCCCACACACACACATACACACACACACAGCAAGATCCCACACACACAGAGCAAGATCCCATGCACACACACAGCAAGATCCCACACACACACAGCAAGATCCCACGCACACAGCAAGATCCCGCACACACACAGCAAGATCCCGCGCACACACAGCAAGATCCCACGCACACACAGCAAGATCCCACACACACATGCACACACACAAAGATCCCACACACGCACAGCAAGATCCCACACACACATGCACAGACACAAAGATCCCACACACGCACAGCAAGATCCCACACACACAGCAAGATCCCACACACACACACAGCAAGATCCCACACACACATACACACACAGAAAGATCCCACACACACACAGCAAGATCCCATACACACAGAAAGATCCCACACATGCACAGCAAGATCCCACATGCACACACAGCAAGATCCCACATACAGCAAGATCCCTCACACACAGTAAGATTCCACACACACACAGCAAGATCCCACGCACACACACAGCAAGATCCCACACACACATGCACACACACAAAGATCCCACACACGCACAGCAAGATCCCACACACACATGCACACACACAAAGATCCCACACACGCACAGCAAGATCCCACACACACAGCAAGATCCCACTCACACAGCAAGATCCCACGCACACACACAGCAAGATCCCACACACACATACACACACAGAAAGATCCCACACACACACACAGCAAGATCCCATACACACAGAAAGATCCCACACATGCACAGCAAGATCCCATATGCACACACAGCAAGATACCACATACAGCAAGATCCCTCACACACAGTAAGATTCCACACACACACAGCAAGATCCCACACTCAGTAAGATCCCTCACACGCACACAGCAAGATGCCACACACACACACACACACACAGAGTAAGATCCCGCACGCAGCAAAATCCCACACATACACACAGCAAGGCCCCACGCACACACAGTGAAACCCCACACACACACACACAGAGCAAAATCCCACACAGACAACAAGATCCCACACACAGAGCAAGATCCCACACACAGTCTAAGAGTGCGTGATTGTGTGTGTGAGTGTGTCCATGTGTGTGTGAGTGTGTGTACAAGTGGGTGAATGTGTGTGTGTGAATCTGTGTGTATGTGTGAGTATATGTGTCTGAGTGTGTGTGTGTATGTGTCAGTGTGTGTTTGTGCATGAACATGTGTGTGTGTGACTGTGTATGTGTGGGAGTGTGTGTGTGAGAATGTGTGAGTGTTTGTGTGCATGTGTGACAGTGTGTGAGTGTGAGTGTCAGTGTGTGTCAGAGTGTGTGTCAGCGTGGGTGTGAGTGTTTGTGTCAGAGTGTGCCAGTGTGTGTGTGTGTCAGTGTGTGTGTCAGTATGTATCAATGTGTGTCAGTGTGTATGTCAGTGTGTGTGTGTCAGTGTGTATCAATGTATGTCAGTGTGCGTGTGTCACTGTGTGTGTGTCAGTGTGTATCAAACTATGTCAGAGTGTGTGTGTCAGTATGTGTGTGTCAGTGTATGTCAGCGTGTGTGTGTCACTGTGTGTGTGTCAGTGTGTATCAACGTATGTCAGTGTGTGTGAGTCAGTGTATGTGAGTGTGTGTGTCAGTGTGTATCAGTTTGTGTCATTGTGTGTGTGTCTGTGTGTGTGTCAGTGTGCATGCATGTCAGTGTGTGTGTGTCAGTGTGTGTGTGTCAGTGTGTGTGTGTCAATGTGGATCAGTTTGTGTCATTGTGTGCGTGTCTGTGTGTGTCAGTGTGCATGTATGTCAGTGTGTCAGTGTGTGCCAGTGTGCATGTATGTCAGTGTGTCAGTGTGTGCCAGTGTGCATGTATGTCAGTGTGTGTGTGTGTGTGTGTCAGCGTGCATGTATGTCAGTGTGTGTGTCAGTGTGTGTGTGTCAGTGTGCATGCACGTCTGTGTGTGTGTCAGTGTGTGTCAGTGTGCATGTATGTCAGTGTGTGTGTGTGTGTCAGTGTGCACGTATGTCAGTGTGTGTGTCAGTGTGCATGTATGTCTGTGTGTGTGTGTCAGTGTGCACGTATGTCAGTGTGTGTGTGTGTCAGTGTGCATGTATGTCTGTGTGTGTGTCAGTGTGTGTGTGCCAGTGTGCATGTATGTCAGTGTGTGTCTGTGTGTATGTGCCAATGTGTGTGTATGTCAGTGTGTGTGTGTGTGTCAGTGTGTGTGTGTGTCAGTGTGCATGTATGTCAGTGTGTGTCAGTGTGCATGTATGTCAGTGTGTGTGTGTCAGTGTGTGTGTGAGTGTGTGTGTGTCTGTGTGTGTGTGTCAGTGTGCATGTATGTCAGTGTGTGTGTCAGTGAGTGTGTCAGTGTGTGTGTGTATCAGTGTGTGTGTGTGTGAGTGTGTGTTTGTGTGTCAGTGTGTGTGTGTCAGTGTGTGTGTGTCAGTGTGTGTGTCAGTGTGTGTGTGTCAGTGTGTGTTTGTGTGTCAGTGTGTGTGTGTGTCAGTGTGTATCAGTGTGTGTTTGTGTGTGTGTCAGTGTGTGTGTGTCAGTGTGTGTGTGTGTCAGTGTGTGTGTGTGTGTGTCAGTGTGCGTGTGTGTGTGTCAGTGTGTGTGTCAGTGTGTGTCAGTGTGTGTGTGTCAGTGTGTGTGTGTGTCAGTGTGTGTGTGTCAGTGTGCATGTACGTCAGTGTGTGTGTGTCAGTGTGCATGTATGTCAGTGTGTGTGTGTGTGTCAGTGTGCATGTATGTCAGTGTGTGTGTGTGTCAGTGTGCATGTATGTCAGTGTGTGTGTGTGTCAGTGTGCATGTATGTCAGTGTGTGTGTGTGTCAGTGTGCATGTATGTCAGTGTGTGTGTGTGTGTGTCAGTGTGCATGTATGTCAGTGTGTGTGTGTCAGTGTGCATGTATGTCAGTGTGTGTGTGTGTCAGTGTGCATGTATGTCAGTGTGTGTGTGTGTCAGTGTGCATGTATGTCAGTGTGTGTGTGTGTGTCAGTGTGCATGTATGTCAGTGTGTGTGTGTGTCAGTGTGCATGTATGTCAGTGTGTGTGTGTGTCAGTGTGCATGTATGTCTGTGTGTGTGTGTGTCAGTGTGCATGTATGTCAGTGTGTGTGTGTGTGTCAGTGTGCATGTATGTCAGTGTGTGTGTGTGTCAGTGTGCATGTATGTCAGTGTGTGTGTGTGTCAGTGTGCATGTATGTCAGTGTGTGTGTGTGTCAGTGTGCATGTATGTCAGTGTGTGTGTGTGTCAGTGTGCATGTATGTCAGTGTGTGTGTGTGTCAGTGTGCATGTATGTCTGTGTGTGTTTCTGAGACAGAGGGAATCCCCCAGCTTTAGCCCAGCCAGTGAAAATCCCCGGAGATCCCGAGCGACTCAGAAAGCCCCGAGTCGAGCATTGCTTTCCGCCAAGCTCCCATTTGACCTCACAGTTTCCCTTCCTGCACCTTCTGGTAAGAGCCTGTGTCTCTGCCAACTCTCTCAGCTTAACCCTCGCCCTCCCAGCCCGGGACGAAGATTCTCCAGCGATGCTGCCGGAGAGCAAAGAGCGAGGTGGGTGGGGCAGAGACACACATCGCCCACCTCCCAGAGCAGAGCCGGCACCAGCAGCGGGAGTGGGGGGGGGGGGGCGCTGAGGGAGGGGCAGGAAAGGACAGGCTTACCGGCAGAATGGGGTGGAGGTGCAGGGGGGAAGCACAGTGCACGAGAAAGGGAAAACAAGGGGACAGATGGGCTGAATGGCCACCTACACTGTTCTCCCAAAGGAGTCAAATGCTTTCCCCACCCCCACTGAGTCCTTAACCCTTCACCCCATTTGAATAAGTCTCAAAACCTCACCTGGGAGGCGCTCACACCCACTGCCGCAGAAATAAACACAAAGTACACACTCTGAAAGTGGAAGCTGTTTAATAATTCCACACCAACGCTCCCACTTCCCCTTCCTGTCAGAGGGTCAGTACTGAGGGAGTGCCACACTGTCAGAGGGTCAGTGCTGAGGGAGTGCCGCACTGTCAGAGGGTCAGTACTGAGGGAGTGCTGCACTGTCAGAGGGTCAGTACTGAGGGAGTGCCGCACTGTCAGAGGGTCAGTACTGAGGGAGTGCCGCACTGTCAGAGGGTCAGTGCTGAGGGAGTGCCGCACTGTCAGAGGGTCAGTACTGAGGGAGTGCCGCACTGTCAGAGTGTCAGTGCTGAGGGAGTGCCGCACTGTCAGAGGGTCAGTACTGAGGGAGTGCCGCACTGTCAGAGGGTCAGTACTGAGGGAGTGCTGCACTGTCAGAGGGTCAGTACTGAGTGAGTGCCGCACTGTCAGAGGGTCAGTACTGTGGGAGTGCTGCACTGTCAGAGGGTCAGTACTGAGTGAGTGCCGCACTGTCAGAGGGTCAGTACTGAGTGAGTGCCGCACTGTCAGAGGGTCAGTACTGAGTGAGTGCCGCACTGTCAGAGGGTCAGTACTGAGGGAGTGCCGCACTGTCAGAGGGTCAGTACTGAGGGAGTGCCGCACTGTCAGAGGGTCAGTACTGAGGGAGTGCCGCACTGTCAGAGGGTCAGTGCTGAGGGAGTGCCGCACTGTCAGAGGGTCAGTACTGAGGGAGTGCCGCACTGTCAGAGGGTCAGTACTGAGGGAGTGCCGCACTGTCAGAGGGTCAGTACTGAGTGAGTGCCGCACTGTCAGAGGGTCAGTGCTGAGGGAGTGCCGCACTGTCAGAGGGTCAGTACTGAGGGAGTGCCGCACTGTCAGAGGGTCAGTGCTGAGGGAGTGCCGCACTGTCAGAGGGTCAGTGCTGAGGGAGTGCCGCACTGTCAGAGGGTCAGTGCTGAGGGAGTGCCGCACTGTCAGAGGGTCAGTGCTGAGGGAGTGCCGCACTGTCAGAGGGTCAGTGCTGAGGGAGTGCCGCACTGTCAGAGGGTCAGTGCTGAGGGAGTGCCGCACTGTCAGAGGGTCAGTGCTGAGGGAGTGCTGCACTGTCAGAGGGTCAGTACTGAGGGAGTGCCGCACTGTCAGAGGGTCAGTGCTGAGGGAGTGCTGCACTGTCAGAGGGTCAGTCCTGAGGGAGTGCTGCACTGTCAGAGGGTCAGTACTGAGGGAGTGCTGCACTGTCAGAGGGTCAGTGCTGAGGGAGTGCCGCACTGTCAGAGGGTCAGTACTGAGGGAGTGCTGCACTGTCAGAGGGTCAGTGCTGAGGGAGTGCCGCACTGTCAGAGGGTCAGTACTGAGGGAGTGCCGCACTGTCAGAGGGTCAGTGCTGAGGGAGTGCCGCACTGTCAGAGGGTCAGTACTGAGGGAGTGCCGCACTGTCAGAGGGTCAGTGCTGAGGGAGTGCCGCACTGTCAGAGGGTCAGTGCTGAGGGAGTGCCGCACTGTCAGAGGGTCAGTACTGAGGGAGTGCCGCACTGTCAGAGGGTCAGTGCTGAGGGAGTGCTGCACTGTCAGAGGGTCAGTACTGAGGGAGTGCTGCACTGTCAGAGGGTCAGTGCTGAGGGAGTGCCGCACTGTCAGAGGGTCAGTGCTGAGGGAGTGCTGCACTGTCAGAGGGTCAGTACTGAGGGAGTGCCGCACTGTCAGAGGGTCAGTGCTGAGGGAGTGCCGCACTGTCAGAGGGTCAGTACTGAGGGAGTGCCGCACTGTCAGAGGGTCAGTGCTGAGGGAGCGCTGCACTGTCAGAGGGTCAGTGCTGAGGGAGTGCCGCACTGTCAGAGGGTCAGTGCTGAGGGAGTGCCGCACTGTCAGAGGGTAAGAGGGGAGCTGGTTTATCTCGCAGAGTGGAGGACCCGCACTGTTCTGCTTCCCACAGATGAGTTGGCAATCTTTCAGGAGCAGAAATTCCATGCAGAAAAGGACAGCCAGGCATAAAGCGGTGGTTTGAAAATGAGGAACTGGACGATATAGTGAGAGTGGGGAATCACTCAGACTGGTGAAAACACTGTACAACCTCAGCTCACATTGAAACTAGAAGCAGGAAGAGGCCATTTGGCCCTTCGAGCCTGCTCCACCATTCATTATGATCCTTACTGATCATCAAATTCAATATCCTGATCCCCCCACGTCCACCCCCCCCCCCCGTTTCCCTCAATCCCTTTAGCCCCAAGAGTTATATCTTAATTCTTTGTGAAATCGTACAACGTTGTGTCTTCAACTACTTTCTGTGGGAGTGAATTCCACACACCCTCTGGGTGAAGAAATTTCTCCTCACCTCAGTTCTAAAAGCATTACCCCTGATCCTCGGGCTACGAACCTCAGTTCTGGTCTCCTCCCACCAACAGGAACATTCTTCCTGAACCTGTCTAACCCTGTTCGAATTTTATAAATTTCTACGGGATCCCCTTTCAATCTTCAAAACTTGAGTGACTACACAGCTTAGTCTCTCCTCAGGTGACAGACCTGCCACACAGGGACCAGCCTGGTATACACTTGCTGAACTCTAAAGCAAGAACACCCTCCCTCAAGTAAGGACACCAGGACTACTCACAGCACTCCAAGTGTGGTATCACAAATGTCCTATGAAATTGCAGCCAAATATCCCTAATTCCTATCGTCAAATTCTCCCACTGTCAAGGCCAACATACCATTTGCTTTCTTTACTGCCCGCTGTATATGCACTCTTAAGTTCAGCAGATGATACACAATGACACCAGGGGTCTCCCTGAGTATCCACCCCTCTCAGCGTAGAAACATCATGCAAATGTCTCATAGGGTGAAGGAGGAAAGGAATCTAATTCCAGACACTCCTTCATACCTGAGGCAGGTACACTGCACATCCAGACTTATCCATCCACGAATCAGGAAGATGCCATATATAGTTTCATTTATGTAGCTCCCACTGTGCACCAGCAACATGGAGGGAATCGAGGTCTCTGCACTTCTCCACAGATATTGGCCCCAGCAAACTGGGGAAAGCTCGGCACATCCCCACTCACAGCACACCCAAATAATGAAGAGATTGGAGGCTAGGTTCAGGAGATTCAGAAGGGATGTGAGGGCAAACAGACCCTCTGACAGTGCAGCACTCCCTCAGTGCTGACCCTCTGACAGTGCGGCACTCCCTCAGTGCTGACCCTCTGACAGTGCAGCACTCCCTCAGCACTGACCCTCTGACAGTGCGGCACTCCCTCAGTACTGACCCTCTGACAGTGCGGCACTCCCTCAGCACTGACCCTCTGACAGTGCGGCACTCCCTCAGCACTGACCCTCTGACAGTGCGGCATTCCCTCAGCACTGACCCTCTGACAGTGCAGCACTCCCTCAGTGCTGACCCTCTGACAGTGCGGCACTCCCTCAGTACTGACTCTCTGACAGTGCGGCACTCCCTCAGTACTGACTCTCTGACAGTGCGGCACTCCCTCAGTACTGACCCTCTGACAGTGCGGCACTCCCTCAGCACTGTCCCTCTGACAGTGCAGCACTCCCTCAGTACTGACCCTCTGACAGTGCAGCACTCCCTCAGTGCTGACCCTCTGACAGTGCGGCACTCCCTCAGTACTGACCCTCTGACAGTGCAGCACTGTTTTCTTCCTGTTGGCGAACACTTCAGTGGTCACGGGCATTCAGCCTCTGATCTTCGGGTAAACGTTCTCCAAGGTGGCCTTCACAACACACGACAGCGCAGAGTCACTGAGCAGAAACTGATAGCCAAGTTTCGCACACATGAGGACGGCCTCAACCGGGATCTTGGGTTCATGTCACACTATCTGTAACCCCCGTGACTTGCCTGGACTTGCAAAATCTCACTAACTGTCCTGTCTGGAGACAATACACATCTCTTTAACCTGTGCTTAACATTCTCTCCACTCACATTCTCTGTACCTTTAAGACTTGATTACCTGTAAAGACTCGCATTCCAACCATTATCTTGTAAATTGAGTTTGTATCTTTATATGCCCTGTTTATGAATGAACTCCCACTCATCTGATGAAGGGGCTGCGCTCCGAAAGCTAGTGGCTTGTGCTACCAAATAAACCTGTTGGACTTTTACCTGATGTTGTGAGACTTCTTACTGTGCTTACCTTCGTTGCAATGTTAATGTAAGCCTACTGTTACACCTTCCAAGCATTAATGAGACAAACTAGGACAGTAATTCAATGATTTCTTTATTTAACACTTCTGGTTATCAACTCAAACGTAAACAGTTGCAACTCACTAACTCTTTATTGAACTTTAACTGAATATCAACTTTAGCTAAACATCAACTTTCACTATTTAACTGAAAATAGATACTACCGAGTTGAGGAAAACCTTGGCCAAGAAATATCCCCATAGAACATAGAACATAGAACATTACAGCGCAGAACAGGCCCTTCGGCCCACGATGTTGCGCCGACCAGTTTTTTAAAAAAAAAACACTGACCCACTAATCTAAACCAATCCCTTTTCGTCCATAAGATAGATCCCATGTCGGATCTATCTTCTCCTTCTCGGAAGCATCCTTCAGGGTACAGGTCTTCTTGTGAGAGTTGGTCTCTTTGAGTTATTGCTGGCAAACAAAGGCAATTTGTCTCATCATCCGCACTTCTCCACTCGCTTCCAGAAGATTCCCTGTCATCCGGCCAATGAATTGATCGGAAGTCCCAATTGCATCATTCGATTAGGTCAATCAAATGCAGCTAGAGTAACAGCATTAGTCACTCCAGACCCCAGTGTCTCTCGGCTACTTAAGTGCATATTGTTTACATTCCAATACTCAGATAAAGAACACTGGCTCCAAAAGTCTGTGAAGATCTCCTTACCGCCAAGGACAAACTTGAAATCTGACGCTTTCTGTCTTTTGACAAATTTCAGGCCACTGGCCACAAGAAATGATGTGGAGGTGCTGGCGTCGTACTGGGGTAAACGCAGTAAGAAGTCTCACAACACCAGGTTAAAGTCCAACAGGTTTATTTGGTAGCGAAAGCCACTAGCTTTCAGAGCGCTGCTCCTTCCTCAGATGAGTGGGAGTTCTAATCACAAACAGAGCATTTAAAGACACAAACTCAATTTACAGAATAATGATTGGAATGTAAGACTTTACAGCTAATCAAGTCTTAAAGGTACAGGCAATGTGAATGGAGAGAGGGTTAAGCACAGGTTAAAGAGATGTGTATTGTCTCCAGACAGGACAGTTGGTGAGATTTTGCAAGCACAGACAAGTCATGGGGGTTACAGATAGTGTGAACATAAGAACATAAGAAATAGGAGCAGGATTAGGCCATCCAGCCCTTCGAGCCTGCCCCGCCATTCAATAAGATCATGGCTGATCTGTCGTGGCTCAGTTCCACTTTCCCGCCCTCTCCCCATAACCCTTAATCCCCTCGCTTATCAAAAACCCATCAACCCATGTCTTAAATATATTTAGCGAGGCAGCCTCCACCACTTCAACGGGCAGAGAATTCCAGAGATTCACCACCCTTCGAGTGAAGAAGTTCCTCCTCAACTCCGTTCCAAACCGCCCCCCCTTTATCTTGAGGCTGTGCCCTCTAGTGTGACATGGACCCAAGATCCCGGTTGAGGCCTTCCTCATGTGTGTGGAACTTGGCTATCATTCTCTGATCCGCGATCTCTGCGCTGTCGTGTGTCGTGAAGGCCGCCTTGGAGAACGCTTACCCAAAGATCAGAGGCTAAATGCCCATGACCGCTGAGATGTTCGCCAACAGGAAGGGAACAGTCTTGCCTGGTGATTGTCGAGCGGTGTTGTTTCATCTGTTGTAGCGCCTGCGCACAAGAAATCGCAACACGGTTATCAAAAAACAACCTTAACGCCACTACTGCTAATTTTGTTGTCAAATTATCATTGCAGCCGCCTGCGTGGGTGAGAGTGGAGGCCGGAGCCAAGAGGGCTAGGCCCGACCTGGGACCGGGGCAGTGAGTGGGGCGGGGGGAGGAGGAGAGCCCGGGGCTGGAGGAGGGGCAGCCTCTTCCCACGGCCTGGCAGCCTGCCCGTCGGCCTGAAGCTGCTCTTTACCACCCGGGGGGGCCGGAGTCGGCACTCCAAAGCCGGTGATCGAGGACTAGGCCCCGGCACCGGGAGCCGACAGGCAAACCGGGGGGGGAAGCGGTCTTGAGGCCGGCGATCGGCCCCAAGACCAGGGGACGGGGGGAGACATGCTGAGGCTGAGGGCCCTTGGAGAGGTTAATGTTTTTGGGTGGGCTGAGGGGGGTTTAAATGGGGCTGAGGGGGGGTTAAATGGGACTGAGGGGGGGTTAAATGGGACTGAGGGGGGGTTGAAATGGGGCTGAGGGGGGTTTAAATGGGGCTGAGGGGGGGTTAAATGGGGCTGGGGGGGTTAAATGGGGCTGAGGGGGGTTTAAATGGGGCTGAGGGGGGGCTAAATGGGGCTGGGGGGGTTAAATGGGGCTGAGGGGATTTTAAATGGGGCTGAGGGGGGTTAAATGGGGTTGAGGGGGGATTAAATGTGACTGAGGGGGGGTTAAATGGGGTTGAGGGGGGTTAAATGGGGCTGAGGGGGGTTTAAATGGGGCTGAGGGGGGGTTAAATGGGACTGAGAGGGGTTTAAGTGAGGCTGAGGGGGGGTTAAATGGGGCTGAGGGGGGTTAAATGGGGCTGAGGGGGGTTTAAGTGAGGCTGAGCGGGGTTAAACAGGGCTGAGGGGGGTTAAATGGGGCTGAGGGGGTTAAATGGGGCTGAGGGGGGGTTAAATGGGGCTGAGGGGGGTTAAATGGGGCTGAGGGGGGTTTAAGTGAGGCTGAGCGGGGTTAAACAGGGCTGAGGGGGGTTAAATGGGGCTGAGGGGGTTAAATGGGGCTGAGGGGGGGTTAAATGGGGCTGAGGGGGGTTAAATGGGGCTGAGGGGGTTAAATGGGGCTGAGGGGGGGGTTAAATGGGGCTGGGGGGGGTTAAATGGGGCTGAGGGGGGGTTAAATGGGGCTGAGGGGGGGTTAAATGGGGCTGAGGGGGGTTTAAGTGAGGCTGAGCGGGGTTAAACAGGGCTGAGGGGGGTTAAATGGGGCTGAGGGGGTTTAAATGGGACTGGGGGGGGGTTAAATGAGGCTGAGGGGGAGGTTGAAATGGGGCTGAGGGGGTTTAAGTGGGGCTGAGGGGGGGTTAAATGGGGCTGAGGGGGGTTTAAATGGGGCTGAGGGGGGGTTAAATGGGGCTGGGGGGGTTTAAATGGGGCTGAGGGGGGTTTAAATTGGGCTGAGGGGGGGTTTAAATGAGGCTGGGGGGGTTAAATGGGGCTGAGGGGGGGTTAAATGGGGCTGAGGGGGGTTTAAGTGAGGCTGAGGGGGGGTTAAACGGGGCTGAGGGGGGGTTAAATGAGGCTGGGGGGTTAAATGGGGCTGAGGGGGGTTTAAGTGAGGCTGAGGGGGGGTTAAACAGGGCTGAGGGGGGGTTAAATGGGGCTGAGGGGGGGTTAAACGGGGCTGAGGGGGGGTTAAATGGGGCTGAGGAGGGTTAAATGGGGCTGAGGGGGGGTTAAATGGGGCTGAGGGGGATTAAATGGGGCTGAGGGGGGTTTAAATGGGGCTGAGGAGGGTTAAATGGGGCTGAGGGGGGGTTAAATGGGGCTGAGGGGGGTTAAATGGGGCTGAGGGGGGGTTAAATGGGGCTGAGGGGGATTAAATGGGGCTGAGGGGGGTTAAATGGGGCTGGGGGGTTTAAATGGGGCTGAGGGGGGGTTAAATGGGGCTGAGGGGGGGTTTAAATGAGGCTGGGGGGGGTTAAATGGGGCTGAGGGGGGGTTAAATGGGGCTGGGGGGGTTTAAATGGGGCTGAGGGGGGTTTAAATTGGGCTGAGGGGGGGTTTAAATGAGGCTGGGGGGGTTAAATGGGGCTGAGGGGGGGTTAAATGGGGCTGAGGGGGGTTTAAGTGAGGCTGAGGGGGGGTTAAACGGGGCTGAGGGGGGGTTAAATGAGGCTGGGGGGGTTAAATGGGGCTGAGGGGGGTTTAAGTGAGGCTGAGGGGGGGTTAAACAGGGCTGAGGGGGGGTTAAATGGGGCTGAGGGGGGGTTAAACGGGGCTGAGGGGGGTTAAATGGGGCTGAGGAGGGTTAAATGGGGCTGAGGGGGGGTTAAATGGGGCTGAGGGGGATTAAATGGGGCTGAGGGGGGTTTAAATGGGGCTGAGGAGGGTTAAATGGGGCTGAGGGGGGGTTAAATGGGGCTGAGGGGGGTTAAATGGGGCTGAGGGGGGGTTAAATGGGGCTGAGGGGGGGTTAAATGGGGCTGAGGGGGATTAAATGGGGCTGAGGGGGGTTAAATGGGGCTGGGGGGGTTAAATGGGGCTGAGGGGGGGTTAAATGGGGCTGAGGGGGGGTTTAAATGAGGCTGGGGGGGGTTAAATGGGGCTGAGGGGGGGTTAAATGGGGCTGAGGGGGGTTTAAATGGGGCTGAGGGGGGTTTAAATGGGGCTGGGGGGGGTTAAATGGGGCTGAGGGGGCTTAAATGGGGCTGGGGGGGGTTAAATGGGGCTGAGGGGGGTTTAAATGGGGCTGAGGGGGGGTTAAATGGGGCTGAGGGGGGTGGGGTGTTGAGATGGGGTGAAAGATGGATTTGTATTGTGTAAGGGGAGGGGGTTAGATGGAGCGAAGGGGTTTTGATGAGGTCTGTGGGTATGGCTTTGCAATTACATAGCATGTTATATGAGTGCTTTAATAATATATGCGGTGCGACTATATTACAAATCGAATTATACATCTTACTCCTGACCTTTGAGATTGCCATCCTGGTGTTGATAAATATCGCTGCTCATTTATTGTCGCTCAGTTAGAATCTTGGCCTCCAGGCCAGAAGGCACTTTGGGGAGGGGGTGGGGAGCTGGGTCAAGGCCCATCGCCACTCGCTTTCGTACTAGACAATCAATAGAGTCTTGTCAATGTGACACTTCCCACGAATGAATATGAAAAATATAGCGGTTGGCTTGTCGGTCGGGAGAAGTTGCTGGGAAGGCGGTGAGATGAGTTGCATTGGAAGTGTTGCGAGTTTTGGATCAGCCTTTGATGTTCTCTCACTGCTCTGCTGGTCTGAATGCCAAAAACCCTAAAGTCCGCCCCTGAATAGCTCATACCAGCGGGATGGTTACATAATGGACCTCTTTATGATCTGAACTGGTTAATAAGTTTGCCGGTCACACCAAAATTAGTGATGTAGTGGGCAGTGGAGATGTTAAATGTTAAAATGGCGGGGTGGGCTCGTTGGGCCGAAGGGCCTGTTTCCCAGGCTGTGTTTGTCTTTGTTCACTACTTGTGACACTAAAAAATAAACTTAAACTTATTGAGGGGCATAGGAGCAGGAGCAGTCCATTCACCCCATCGACGCTACTCCACCAAAGATTGTGACTATTTGGATATTTCAATGCTTTACACACTCACTATCCCCATAACCCTCTATGTGATTGTTAATGAGAAATCTATCAACCTTTTCTTGAAGATGGAGATGAGTAGAAATGTTTTCTCTCAGAGTGGGAGTGAGTCTCTGAAAGTCTCTTCCTAAAAAGGCCATGGAAGTAGAGTTTCTGAATGATTTTAAGGCAGAACGAAACAGATTCTCAATTAACACGGGGGGGCTGGAGTGAAAGGTTATCGGGAGGGGTTGGCAGGAATGTGGAGTTGGGCTTACAATCTGATCTGGGAGAATGGTGTAGCAAGCTTGATGGACCGAATGGTCGACTCCAGCTCCGAATTCTTATGTTTGTAAGTGACCCAGGGAACAGGGACAAGAGCTCGAAAGTGGGATTAGGCCAGCAGCGAGGGTATCTGCAGCCTGGTACTATCCTGTAAAACCTTTCCCCGTCTCTGACTGGCACAGGGCAGATGGGCCGAATGGCCTCTTTCAGTGCTGTGCCATTTGGCCACTCTGCCCGTCTTTGTGCGGAAATTGAGGTGGAGGGGTTAAGCTGGGTCAGAATGGACTTCTGGCCAGAGACACGGACACCACAAAGTAGGGGGAGCCAAGTGTGTGGAGCCTGAGACATGGGAATGGGAAGGCTTTCACTGATCCATGTAAACACAGAACTTGTCGCTGATTGCGATGGAACCAGCGAAGAGGGCTGTACAGTAGTTATCATTGTTGCCTCACAGCGCCTGGGACTCGGGTTCAATTCCAGTCTTGGATCACTGTCAATGTGGAGTCTGCACATTCTCTCCATGTCTGCGTGGGTTTCCTCTGGGTGCTCCGGTTTCCTCCTTCCTCCCAAAGCTGTGCAGGTTAGGTTGGTTATTTTGTATTCATTCATGGGTGTCACTGGCTGGGCCAACATTTATTGCCCATCCCTAGTTGCTTGAGGGCAGTTGAGAGTCAACCACGTTGCTGTGGGTCTGGAGTCACGTGTAGGCCAGACCAGGTAAGGGCAGCAGATTTCCTTCCCTAAAGGACATTAGTGACCCAGACAGGTTGTCCAACAATAGACAACGCTTAGTAGATTAGACTAGATTCTTACAAAGAACAAAGTACAACACCGCAGAAGTTCCAGATTTTTTTTTATTGAGTTCAAATTCCACCGTCTGTCGGGGACGGGATTCGAACTTGGGTCCCCAGAATATTAGCCGAGTTTCTGGATTAATAATCTGGTGATAATACCACTAGGCCATCGCCTTTCCTTGGATTTAGCGTTGGCCATGCTATATTGCCCCTCAGTGTCAGGGGAACTAACAGGGTAAAGACATGGGGTTATGCGGATAAGGCTTGGGTGGGACTGTTGCCAGTGCAGGCTCGGTGAGCAGTATGACCTCCTCCTGCACTGTAGGGATTTGTGGGATTCCATGGAAATATATAAATATAATATATAAAAAATATAAATATATATTAAAAAATATGGAGCGTGACAAGGGTTGCCAAGCATTCAGTCTCACTCCAGATGGAGACGTGTGGGATCTGTGAAACAAGGCAGGGGGATTATCAAACCAGATTTCCTGTCCTGAAGTCACTTGATGCTGCCCGCCACCCCAGGGAAAATGAGGAGGAGGAGACAGAGGGGAAGGAACGCTTTTGTTTAACATTAAGAGCCTCTCAGCAGACGTGACCAATTGGCACAGTGACAAAGGGCAGAGGGGGGAAAATCCCTTCTCCGAAACTCGGAGGCATTTCTTCATCCAATGGCTTTTCCTCTTGGAGTCAAGCCAAGGACAGAGACAATAACAGCACCCCCCCCCCACCCCACCCCCTTCCCCAACCTCCCCCCCATCAGCAATCCGGCCTAGTCTCCAAAAGTAACATAGAAACTTAGAGACTAGAAGCAGGAGTAGGCCATTTGGCCCTTCGAGCCTCCTCCACCATTGATGAATGATCAACGATTTTCTTTGTGTGTTCATTCATGGGACATGGGCATCGCTGGCTGGGTCAGTGTTTATTGCCCACCCCTAGTTGCCAGTTGAGAGTCAACCATATTGATTTGATTTGATTTGATTTATTACTGTCACGTATTAACAGACATTGAAAAGTATTGTTTCTTGCGTGCCGTACAGACGAAACATACCATTCATAGAGAAGGAAAAGAGAAAGTGCAGAATGTGGTGCTACAGTCGTAGCTAGGGTGTAGAGAAAGATCAACTTAGTGCGAGGTAGGTCCATTCAAAAGTCTGACGGCAGCAGGGAAGAAGCTGTTCTTGAGTCGATTGGTACATGATATCAAGATTTTGTATCTTGGAAAAAGGTGGAAGAGAGAATGTCCGGGGCGCGTGAGGTCCTGAGTTATGCCGGCTGCTTTTCCAAGGCAGTGGGAAGTGGAGACAGAGTGAATGGATGGGAGGTTGGCTTGTGTAATGGACTGGGCTTCGTTCACAGCCCTTTGTAGTTCCTTGCGGTCTTGGGCAGAGCAGGATCCCATTCCAAGGTGTGATACAACCAGAAAGAATGCTTTCTATGGTGCTTCTGTAAAAATTGGTGAGAGTCATAGTTGCCATGACAAATTTCTTCTGAGAAAATAGAGGCGTTGGTGGGCTTTCTTAATTATGGTGTTGGTATGGGGGTATCAGGACAGGTTGTTGGTGATCTCGGCACCTAAAAGCTTGAAGCTCTCAACCCTTTTGACTTCAACCCCATTGATGTAGACGGAGCATGTTCTCCACCACCCTTCCTGAAGTCAATGACAATCTGTTTTGTTGACATTGAGGGAGAGATTATTGTTGCTGCACCAGATTCTCTATCTCATTCCTGCACTCTGTCTCAGCATTGTTTGAGATCCACCCCACTGTGGTGGTGTCGTCAGCAAACTTAAAAATCGAATTGCACAGTCATAGGTGTGTAAGGAGTCTAGTAGGGGGCTGAGAACACAGCCTTGTGGGGCTCCGGTGTTGAGGATGACCGCGGAGGAGGTATCGTTGCCAATCCTTACTGATTGTGGTCTGTGAGTTGGGAAGTCCAGGATCCAAGAGGGAGGTGCTGGAGCCCTCGTTACCCTCGAGGTGACTGTGGTGGGAGAGACTATTGTCCACTTCCTTGTGGAATGTGCCTTTGCAAAGAAAGTCTGGAGAGAGATGAGGTGGGGTTTTTTTCATACAAAGAACAACGCAGCCCGGGAAACAGGCCCTTTGGCCCAGCGAGCCCGCGCCGCCATCTTAACATTGTAAATCCCTCTTCCACCCATGACCCTGTCCTACGCTTATCACACTCCACATTGGAAACCAGATTGAGGGGAGACTAATTTAGGGACAATTTGATTACACCAATCAGCCTAACAGCACATCTTTGGGGTGTGGGAGGAAACCGGAGCACCCGGAGAAAACCCACGCAAGCACGGGGAGAATGCGCAAACCCCCACAGACACCGGCCCAAATCCATGTGTCTGCACAGCAATCAACGATAGTCACTGAGCTGTCTTCTTGCCCAGTATCTGGTCCAGTTTTAAGCGTGCACTAACGGTGTGAAGCACTAGGCTACTCTCGAAACATCCAAGAGCAGACCGCGTACGACCCATCGCGTGTATGCCCCTCGTTGGACAACAAGGCGGACCGAATCACCTGTGGATTAAAAGAGAAAAACATCAATAACATGCACCTCTTTATGCAAACATTCAAGGGAATCCCCAGAAGCTCAAAAGTAAAACAAGTGAGTCAGAAAGTATGTTGGAAGGTCCATAGGAATCGATTGATTCCCAGGAACGTCCCAAGGCTCCTGATCCTTATTTAAAATAGTCTCCTATATCCCTCCATCTCCATCCCACTCATGTGCCTATCTAAGTATCTCTGAAACAACTCCAGTGTTAGTCAAGGTGTGACGTGGGACTGTGTGCTCTGCGGGCTGTTCCCAGATAAACATTAGCTGCTGCTGGCGCATCTTCAGTTCAGGGAAAGAGTCTCTTTGGTCCATCCAAAACTTGCTGATCTCCCAAAGCAAGGAATTGTCCCTGACTGAGTGCTGCAGACTGGCACATTCCAAAGCCCAGGACTACAAGCTGAGGATGAACTAAAGCTTGGGGCGTCTTTCGGGCGCAGTGTTCCGAGGGGGCAGGGAACTTTGTTCAAACCCTTGGATAGTATGGGCCAGAGAATTTTGGAAATGAATGTAGAGTCATCCCATCCGTTGACCCTGTCTACGCCTCTCGCTGCCTCGGCAAAGCAGCTGGCATAATGAAGGACCCCACATATCGCGGACATCCTCTCTTCCACCATCTTCCATTAGGAAAAAAGATACACAAGTGTTCTGTCTGACCCAAGGCCAGCTCCTTTCCTGCTGCCGTCAGACTTTTGAATGGATTTACTTTATATTAAACTGATCTTTCTCTGCACCCTAGCTATGACTGTAACACTACACTCCGCACCCTCTCCTTTTCTTCTCCCCTATGTACTCTATGAATGGTATGCTTTGTCTGTTTGGCCAAGAAACAATACCTTTCGCTGTATCCCAATACATGTGACGATAATAGAGTCATTGAGGTTTACAACATGGAAACAGGCCCTTTGGCCCAACTTGTCCATATCGTTAAGTTAGTCCCAATTGCCCACATTTGGCCCATATCCCTCTACACCAGTCTTACCCATGAATGCTTTTTAAAAGACAGTATTTTACCCTCCTCCACTACTGCCTCTGGCAGCTTGTTCTAGACACTCACCACCCTTTGTGTGAAAACAATTATCCCTCTGGACCCTTTTCTAAATCTCCCCTCTCACCGTAAACCTGTGCCCTCTAGTTTTAGACTCCCCAACCTTTGGGAAATGATGTTGACTCCCTACCTTGTCTATGCCCCTTATCCTCCCTCATTCTTTCGTAGTCTCCTTTGTTTAAGCACAAGACCCTGGTATTGGATTTCATCTTCTCACAATGCATTTTAAATTCAACCACACTGTGATTGCTTCTTCCGAGAGGATCCCAAACTATAAGATCATTAATTATTCCCATCTCATTACACAGGACCAGATCTAGGATAGCTTGCTCTCTCGTAGGTTCCATTACATATCGTTCAAGGAAGCTATCACAGACACATACTATGAACTCCTCCTCAAGGCTACCTAGACCGCCTGGTTTGACCAATCGATATGTCGATTAAAATCCCCCGTGATAATTTGCTGTACCATTTTTACATGCCTCTGTTATTTTCTTATTTCTTGCCTCATGTGATATTATTTGGTGGACTACAGACTACACCTATCAGTGATTTCTCCTCCTCGCTATTTCTAACTTCCACCCAAATGGATTCAACGCTTTTCTCCAGAAAAGCGAGATCGTCTCTCATGACCGATGCCCTGATATCATCCTTAAGTATCAGAGAAGAAGGCTAAGGAGATTTGATAGCGATATCCAAAATCATCACAGTACGGAGCTGATAGGGAGGAACTGTTCCTGCTCGTAAAAGACTCGAGAGCGAGAGGGCAAAGTGATTTGTAAAAGAAGCAAGTACGACGTAGGATTTTCTTTATCCACACAGCGAGTGGTTGGGGTCTGGAATGTTCCGCCTGGCACTGCCAGGTTCAATAAAAGCACTCAAGAGGACGTCAGATGATTATTTGAATAGAAACAATGTGTAGACTGGAAAGGCAAGGGAATAGGGCTTCATAGAATCATAGAGCCCTACAGTGTAGAAAGAGGCCCTTCGGCCCATCGAGTCTGCATTGAACACAATCCCACCCAGGCCCTACCCCCCTATCCCTACATATCATACCCACTAATCCCTCTAACCTACACATCCCTGGACACGAAGGGGCAATTTTAGCATGGCCAATCAACCTAACCCGCACATCTTTGGACTGTGGGAGGAAACCGGAGCACCCGGGAGGAAACCCACGCAGACACGAGGAGAATGTGCAAACTCCACACAGACAGTGACCCGAGCCGGGAATCGAACCCGGGTCCCTGGAGCTGTGAGGCAGCAGTGCTAACCGTTGTGCCACCGTGCCGCCCGATGCTATATCACAATGCTCGATTGGAGAAGCGGTGCGGGCACGATGGGCTGGATGGCCTCCGCCTGCGCTGCGACAATCCCGTGACCATGTGGAGACTCTGTCTCCCGATACTGATGCGTTGAGAGTCATTCACAAATTGTGCACCCAAGTCGGGAATCATTCCTTCACCTACAAGGTCAGCAGCACCGACCCCTGAGGAACCCCAGTGCTTATCTCCCTCTGAAGCAAACCCGGTTCGCCACGATTCTCTGCTTTCTCTCAACCGGAGTACTTGGTAACCACCTGCTTTCTGGCTCTTTAATTCCACGAGCTTCTACTCTGCCTAAGGTTGGTGGCACTGAAACTTAATCAAACACCTTCTGGAAAGTCCAAGTATACCACATCTACAATGTCCCCCTCATCGACCCTCCCCAGTACCTCAACAAGAACACCTCACGCTCATTAATAGGCAAATCCGCAATGGTTTTCAAAGAACAAAGACAATTACAGCACAGGAACACGCCCTTCAGCTCTACAAGCATCACCAGCCATGCTGCCCTATCCTTCTGGGGACCATATCCCTCTATTCCCATCCTATTCATGTATTTGTTAAGATGCCCTTTAAAAGTCATTACCATATCCGCTTCCACTACCTCCCCAGGCAGCGAGTTCCAGGCATCCAACGTCCTCTGTGCAAAATAATGTCTCGTACATCTCCTTTAAACATTCCAGTTTGCAACTTAGACTTACGTTTCCCCTAGTAATTGACTCTTCAACTCTTTGACCATCCATTCTCTCCATACCCCTTATAATCTTGTAGACTTCTATCAGGTCTCCCCTCAACCTCCATCGTTCCAGTGAGAACAAACCAAGTTTCTCCAACCTCTCCTCATAGCTAGTGCCCTCCATACCAGGCACCATCCTGGGAAATCTTTTCTGTACCCTCTCCACAGCCTTCTGGTAATGTGGCAACCAGAATTGAACACTATCTTCCAAGTGCAGCCTAACTAAGGTTCTATAAAGCCGCAACATGACTTGCCAATTTTTAAACTCAATGCCCCGGCCGATGAAGGCAAGCATGTTGTATGCCTTCCTGACCACCTTCTCCACCTGTGTTGCCACTTTCAGTGACCCTGTGTACCTGTACGCCCAGATCCCTCTGCCTATCAATACTCTTAAGGGTTCAGCCATTTATTGTTTATTTCTCATCTGTATTAGACCTCCCAAAATTACTATATCTCACACTTGTCCGGATTAAACTCCATCTGCCACCTCCCCGCCCAAGTGTCCAATAGATCTACATCCTGCTGTATCCTCTGATGGTCCTCATTGCTCTCCGCAAATCCACCAACCTTTGTGTCGTCTGCAAACTTACTAATCGAACCAGTTACATTTTCCTCCAAATCTTTTATATAAGTCACAAACAGCAAAGGTCCCAGCGCTGAGCCCTGAGCGATACCACTTGTCACGGCTCTCCATTCAGAAATACACCCTTCCACTGCCGCCCTCTCTCATCTTTGCTCGGGCCAGTTTTACATCCATATTGCTGGCTCCCATCTGATCCCATGCGACTTTCACCTTCTGCACCAGTCTGCCCCTGAATCAATCTGCGTTTGGTCCCTCTTCCTGACCCTTCCCTGGGATGTGGGCCTCGCTGGCTAGACCGGGGCCGCTCCAGGGAGCGATACCAGGCGAGATACTCCGACCTTCCGGCTGCGCGTTTCCCGCCAGGAGGTGGTGCATTGTTAGCGAGCGGTGGGATTCTCCAGTCCCGCCGCCGTCATTGGTAATTCCCAACAACCGCACCCCAGGCTGCCGGAAAACCCATGGCTGGCGCTGGGCACACTGCCGGCGGGACTGGAGAATCCCGCCGGAGTGAATGACTGGAGGAGTCCAGCCACTCTTCCCTGATCCAGGCTGTGGCGAACTCAGTCCAGTCTTGACAGCCGTCAAAACACAGCCGTCAGTGTGGGATCGCACTGTGCAAC
>NW_027650209.1:30000-135825 GCF_965287045.1 Carcharhinus amblyrhynchos | reverse complement strand
CTCAGAAATACTGAGACGCAGAGACTCTGAGACGCAGAGACGCAGAGACTCTGAGACGCAGAGATGCAGAGACACTGAGACGCAGAGACTCTGAGTTGCAGAGACACTGAGTCGCAGAGGAACTGAGACGCAGAGACCCTGAGACGCAGTGACACAAAGACGCAGAGAAACTGAGACGCAGAGACTCTGAGATGCAGAGATACTGAGACGCAGAGACACTGAGACGCAGAGACACTGAGACGCAGAGACTCTGAGATGCAGAGATGCTGAGACGCAGAGACACTGAGACGCAGAGACTCTGAGACGCAGAGACTCAGAGATGCAGAGACGCAGAGACGCAGAGACACTGAGACGCAGAGACACTGAGACGCAGAGACTCTGAGATGCAGAGATGCTGAGACGCAGAGACACTGAGATGCAGAGACTCTGAGACGCAGAGACTCTGAGACGCAAAGATACTGAGACGCAGAGACTCTGAGGCGCAGAGGTGCACGGACGCAGAGACACTGAGCCGCAGAGACACTGAGACGCAGAGACACTGAGACGCAGAGACTCTGAGGCGCAGAGGCGCACAGGCGCAGAGACACTGAGACGCAGAGACACTGAGACGCAGAGATACTGAGACGCAGAGACACTGAGACGCAGAGACTCTGAAACGCTGAGACGCAAAGACGCAGAGACTCTGTGGCGCAGAGATACTGAGACGCAGAGGCGCACAGACGCAGAGACACTGAGACGCAGAGACACTGAGACGCAGAGACACTGAGACGCAGAGACTCTGAGATGCAGAGATACTGAGACGCAGAGACACTGAGACGCAGAGACTCTGAGACGCTGAGACGCTGAGACGCAGAGACACTGAGACGCAGAGACTCTGAGATGCAGAGATGCTGAGACGCAGAGACACTGAGACGCAGAGACTCTGAGACGCAGAGACTCAGAGATGCAGAGACGCAGAGACGCAGAGACACTGAGACACAGAGACACTGAGACGCAGAGACTCTGAGATGCAGAGATGCTGAGACGCAGAGACACTGAGATGCAGAGACTCTGAGACGCAGAGGCGCAGAGACACTGAGACGCAGAGACTCAGAAATACTGAGACGCAGAGATGCTGAGACGCAGAGACACTGAGACGCAGAGACTCTGAGACGCAGAGACGCAGAGACACTGAGACGCAGAGATACTGAGACGCAGAGACTCTGAGACGCAGAGGCGCAGAGACACTGAGACGCAGAGACGCTGAGACGCAGAGACGCTGAGACGCAGAGATACTGAGACGCAGAGACACTGAGACGCAGAGACTCTGAGGCGCAGAAACGCACAGACGCAGAGACACTGAGATGCAGAGACACTGAGACGCAAAGACTCTGAGATGCAGAGACGCAGAGACACTGAGACGCAGAGACGCAGAGACTCAGAAATACTGAGACGCAGAGACTCTGAGACGCAGAGACGCAGAGACTCTGAGACGCAGAGATGCAGAGACACTGAGACGCAGAGACTCTGAGTTGCAGAGACACTGAGTCGCAGAGGAACTGAGACGCAGAGACCCTGAGACGCAGTGACACAAAGACGCAGAGAAACTGAGACGCAGAGACTCTGAGATGCAGAGATACTGAGACGCAGAGACACTGAGACGCAGAGACACTGAGACGCAGAGACTCTGAGATGCAGAGATGCTGAGACGCAGAGACACTGAGACGCAGAGACTCTGAGACGCAGAGACTCAGAGATGCAGAGACGCAGAGACGCAGAGACACTGAGACGCAGAGACACTGAGACGCAGAGACTCTGAGATGCAGAGATGCTGAGACGCAGAGACACTGAGATGCAGAGACTCTGAGACGCAGAGACTCTGAGACGCAAAGATACTGAGACGCAGAGACTCTGAGGCGCAGAGGTGCACGGACGCAGAGACACTGAGCCGCAGAGACACTGAGACGCAGAGACTCTGAGGCGCAGAGGCGCACAGGCGCAGAGACACTGAGACGCAGAGACACTGAGACGCAGAGATACTGAGACGCAGAGACACTGAGACGCAGAGACTCTGAAACGCTGAGACGCAAAGACGCAGAGACTCTGTGGCGCAGAGATACTGAGACGCAGAGACTCTGAGGCGCAGAGGCGCACAGACGCAGAGACACTGAGACGCAGAGACACTGAGACGCAGAGACACTGAGACGCAGAGACTCTGAGACGCAGAGATACTGAGACGCAGAGACACTGAGACGCAGAGACTCTGAGACGCTGAGACGCTGAGACGCAGAGACACTGAGACGCAGAGACTCTGAGATGCAGAGATGCTGAGACGCAGAGACACTGAGACGCAGAGACTCTGAGACGCAGAGACTCAGAGATGCAGAGACGCAGAGACGCAGAGACACTGAGACGCAGAGACACTGAGACGCAGAGACTCTGAGATGCAGAGATGCTGAGACGCAGAGACACTGAGATGCAGAGACTCTGAGACGCAGAGACGCAGAGACTCTGAGACACAAAGATACTGAGACGCAGAGACTCTGAGGCGCAGAGGTGCACGGACGCAGAGACACTGAGCCGCAGAGACACTGAGACGCAGAGACACTGAGACGCAGAGACTCTGAGGCGCAGAGGCGCACAGGCGCAGAGACACTGAGACGCAGAGACACTGAGACGCAGAGATACTGAGACGCAGAGACACTGAGACGCAGAGACTCTGAAACGCTGAGACGCAAAGACGCAGAGACTCTGTGGCGCAGAGATACTGAGACGCAGAGACACTGAGACGCAGAGATACTGAGACGCAGAGACACTGAGACGCAGAGACTCTGAGGTGCAGAGGCGCACAGACGCAGAGACACTGAGACGCAGAGACACTGAGACGCAGAGACACTGAGACGCAGAGACTCTGAGACGCTGAGACGCTGAGACGCAGAGACACTGAGACGCAGAGACACTGAGACGCAGAGACACTGAGACGCAGAGACTCTGAGACACTGAGACGCAGAGACACTGCGACGCAGAGACACTGAGACGCAGAGACACGGAGACACTGAGACGCAGAGACACTGAGACGCAGAGACACTGAGATGCAGAGACACTGAGACACAGAGACTCTGATGCGCAGAGGCGCACAGACGCAGAGACACTGAGATGCAGAGACGTTGAGACGCAGAGACGCAGAGACACTGAGACGCAGAGACGCAGAGACTCAGAAATACTGAGACGCAGAGACACTGAGACGCAGAGACGCAGAGACTCAGAAATCTTGAGACGCAGAGACGCTGAGACGCTGAGACGCAGAGACGCAGAGATGCTGAGACTCAGAGACACTGAGACGCAGAGACTCTGAGACGCAGAGACGCAGAGACACTGAGATGCACAGACTACGAGACGCAGAGACGTTGAGACGCAGAGACACTGAGACGCAGAGACTCTGAGACGCAGAGACACTGTGACACTGAGACGCCGAGACACTGAGACACAGAGACTCTGAGACGCAGAGACACTGTGACTCTGAGACGCAGAGACGTTGAGATGCAGAGACACTGAGACGCAGAGACTCTGAGACGCAGAGACACTGAGACACTGAGACGCAGAGACTCTTAGATGCAGAGACACTGAGTCGCAGAGAAACTGTGACGCAGAGACGCAGAGACACAGAGACACTGAGACGCAGAGACACTGAGACGCAGAGACACTGTGACGCTGAGACTCTGAGACGCAGAGACGTTGAGACGCAGAGACTCTGAGTCGCAGAGACACTGTGACGCTGAGACTCTGAGACGCAGAGACACTGAGACACTGAGACGCAGAGACTCTGAGACGCAGAGACGCTGAGACGCAGAGATGCTGAGACGCAGAGACACTGAGATGCAGAGACAGTGAGACGCAGAGACTCTGAGGCGCAGAGACGTTGAGACGCTGAGACACTGAGACACACAGACTCTGAGACGCAGAGACACTGAGACGCAGAGACACTGAGACGCAGAGACACTGAGACACAGAGACACTGAGACGCAGAGACTCTGAGACGCAGAGACGTTGAGAGGCAGAGACACTGAGATATAGAGACACTGAGACGCAGAGACTCTGAGACGCAGAGGCGCAGAGAGTCTGAGACGCAGAGACACTGAGACGCAGAGACTCAGAGGCGCAGTGGCGCACAGACGCAGAGACACTGAGACGCAGAGACACTGAGACGCAGAGATACTGAGACGCAGAGACACTGAGACGCAGAGAGTCTGAGGCGCAGAGACGTTGAGACGCAGAGACACTGAGATGCAGAGACACTGAGACGCAGAGACTCTGAGGCGCAGAGGCGCACAGACACAGAGACACTGAGACGCAGAGACTCTGAGACACAGAGACGCAGAGACACTGAGACGCAGAGACACTGAGACACTGAGATGCTGAGACACTGAGATGCAGAGACTCTGAGGCGCAGAGACACTGAGACGCAGAGACACTGAGACACAGAGACTCTGAGACGCAGCGACTCTGAGACGCAGAGACTCTGAGACGCAGAGACACTGAGACGCAGAGACACTGAGACACAGAGACTCTGAGACGCAGCGACTCTGAGACGCAGAGACTCTGAGACGCAGAGACACTGAGACGCAGAGACACTGAGAAGCAGAGACGTTGAGACGCAGAGACTCTGAGACACTGAGACTCTGAGACGCAGAGACTCTGAGACGCAGAGACTCTGCGACACAGCGACGCAGAGACTCTGTGACGCAGAGACACAGAGACACAGAGACACTGAGACGCAGAGACACTGAGACACAGAGACACTGAGACGCAGAGACACTGAGACGCAGAGACACAGAGACACTGAGACTCTGAGACGCAGAGACACTGAGACGCAGAGACACTGAGACGCAGAGTCACTGAGACACAGAGACACTGAGACACTGAGACGCAGAGACACTGAGACGCAGAGACACTGAGACACAGAGACACTGAGACTCTGAGACGCAGAGACTCTGAGACGCAGAGACACTGAGACACAGAGACACTGAGACTCTGAGACGCAGAGACTCTGAGACGCAGAGACACTGAGACACAGAGACACTGAGACTCTGAGACGCAGAGACACTGAGACGCAGAGACACTGAGACGCAGAGACACTGAGACGCAGAGACTCTGAGACGCAGAGACACTGAGACGCAGAGACACTGAGACGCAGAGACTCTGAGACGCAGAGACACTGAGACGCCCAGACACTGAGACGCCCAGACACTGAGACGCAGAGACACTGAGACGCTGAGACTCTGAGACTCTTAGACGCAAAAACTCAGACGCAGAGACACTGAGACGCAAAGACGCAGAGACACTGAGACGCAGAGATACTGAGACGCAGAGATACTGAGACGCAGAGACTCTGAGACGCAGAGATTCTGAGACGCAGATAAACTGAGACGCAGAGATACTGAGACGCAGAGACGCTGAGACGTTGACACAGAGACACTGAGACGCAGAGATACTGAGACGCAGAGACACTGAGACACTGAGACGCTGAGACACTGAGACGCAGAGACTCTGAGACGCAGCGACTCTGAGACGCAGAGACACTGAGACGCAGAGACACTGAGACACTGAGACGCTGAGACACTGAGACGCTGAGACACTGAGACGCAGAGACTCTGAGACGCAGCGACTCTGAGACGCAGAGACTCTGAGACGCAGAGACACTGAGACGCAGAGACACTGAGACGCAGAGACGCAGAGACTGTGAGACACTGAGACTCTGAGACGCAGAGACTCTGAGACGCAGAGACTCTGCGACACAGCGACGCAGAGACTCTGTGACGCAGAGACACAGAGACACAGAGACACTGAGACGCAGAGACACAGACACACTGAGACGCAGAGACACTGAGACGCAGAGACACTGAGACTCTGAGACGCAGAGACACTGAGACGCAGAGACACTGAGACGCAGAGTCACTGAGACACAGAGACACTGAGACTCTGAGACGCAGAGACACTGAGACGCAGAGACACTGAGACGCTGAGACACAGAGACACTGAGACGCAGAGACACTGAGACGCAGAGACACTGAGACGCAGAGACACAGAGACACTGAGACTCTGAGACGCAGAGACTCTGAGACGCAGAGACACTGAGACACAGAGACACTGAGACTCTGAGACGCAGAGACTCTGAGACGCAGAGACACTGAGACACAGAGACACTGAGACTCTGAGACGCAGAGACACTGAGACGCAGAGACACTGAGACGCAGTGACACAGAGACTCTGAGACGCAGAGACACTGAGACGCAGAGACACTGAGACGCAGAGACACTGAGACGCAGAGACTCTGAGACGCAGAGACACTGAGACGCCCAGACACTGAGACGCCCAGACACTGAGACGCAGAGACACTGAGACGCTGAGACTCTGAGACTCTTAGACGCAAAAACTCAGACGCAGAGACACTGAGACGCAAAGACGCAGAGACACTGAGACGCAGAGATACTGAGACGCAGAGATACTGAGACGCAGAGACTCTGAGACGCAGAGACTCTGAGACGCAGAGAAACTGAGACGCAGAGATACCGAGACGCAGAGACTCTGAGACGCAGAGACGCTGAGACGTAGACACAGAGACACTGAGACGCAGAGATACTGAGACGCAGAGACACTGAGACGCTGAGACGCAAAGACGCAGAGACTCTGAGACGCAGAGACACTGAGACACTGAGACGCTGAGACGCAGAGACTCTGAGACACAGACGCAAAGACGCAGAGACACTGAGACGCAGAGACTCTGAGACGCAGAGACGCAGAGACACTGAGACGCAGAAACTCTGAGACGCAGAGATGCAGAGACTCTGAGACGCAGAGACATTGAGACGTAGAGACACTAAGCGCAGAGACTCTGAGACGCAGAGACACTGAGACGCAGAGACGCAGAGACTCAGAAATACTGAGACGCAGAGACTCAGAAATACTGAGACGCAGAGACTCTGAGACGCAGAGACGCTGAGACGCTGAGACGCAGAGATACTGAGACGCAGAGACACTGAGACGCAGAGAGTCTGAGACGCAGAGACTCTGAGACACTGAGACACAGAGACACTGAGACGCAGAGACGCTGAGACGCTGAGACGCAGAGATACTGAGACGCAGAGACACTGAGACGCAGAGAGTCTGAGACGCAGAGACTCTGAGACACTGAGACACAGAGACACTGAGACGCAGAGACACTGTGACGCTGAGACTCTGAGACGCAGAGACACTGAGACACTGAGACGCAGAGACTCTGAGACGCAGAGACTCTGAGACGCAGAGACTCTGCGACACAGCGACGCAGAGACTCTGAGACGCAGAGACACAGAGACACAGAGACACTGAGACTCTGAGACGCAGAGACGCTCAGAGGCAGAGACTCTGAGACGCAGAGTCACTGAGACACAGAGACACTGAGACTCTGAGACACTGAGACGCAGAGACACAGAGACTCTGAGACGCAGAGACACTGAGACACAGAGACTCTGAGACGCGGAGACGCAGAGACACTGAGACGCAGAAACTCTGAGACGCAGAGATGCAGAGACTCTGAGACGCAGAGACGTTGAGACGTAGAGACACTGAGACGCAGAGACTCTGAGACGCAGAGATGCAGAGACACTGAGACGCAGAGGAACTGAGACGCAGAGACTCTGAGATGCAGAGGAACTGAGACGCAGAGACCCTGAGACGCAGTGACACAAAGCCGCAGAGAAACTGCGACGCAGAGACGCAGAGACACAGAGACACTGAGATGCAGAGACGCAGTGACGCAGAGACGCAGAGACTCTGAGACGCAGAGACGCAGAGATACTGAGACGCAGAGGTGCACGGACGCAGAGACACTGAGACGCAGAGACGCAGAGACTCAGAGACGCAGAGACTGTGAGACGCAGAGACGCAGAGACTCTGAGACGCAGAGACGCAGAGACTCAGAGACTCTGAGACGCAGAGACTCTGAGACGCAGAGACGCAGAGACTCTGAGACGCAGGGACGTTGAGACGCAGAGACACTGAGACGCGGAGACACTGAGACACTGAGACGCAGAGACTCTGAGACGCAGAGACGTTGAGACGCAGAGACACTGAGACGCAGAGACTCTGAGACGCAGAGACGCAGAGAAACTGAGACGCAGGTACGTTGAGACGCAGAGACACTGAGACGCAGAGACTCTGAGACGCTGAGACGCAGAGACACTGAGACGCAGAGACACTGAGACGCAGAGACACTGAGACGCAGAGACTCTGAGACTCTGAGACGCAGAGACTCTGAGAAGCAGAGACTCTGAGACGCAGAGACGCAGAGACACTGAGACGCAGAGACTCTGAGACGCAGAGAGGCAGAGACTCTGAGACGCAGAGACGTTGAGACGCAGAGACACTGAGACGCAGAGACACTGAGACACTGAGACGCAGAGACACTGAGACACAGGGACTCTGAGACGCAGAGACGCAGAGACACTGAGACGCAGAGACTCTGAGACCAGAGACGCAGAGACTCTGAGACGCAGAGACGTTGAGACGCAGAGACACTGAGATGCAGAGACACTGAGACACAGAGACTCTGAGGCGCAGAGACGCACAGACGCAGAGACACAAAGACGCAGAGACACTGAGACGCAGAGACTCTGAGGCGCAGAGACGCAGTGACGCAGAGACAATGAGACGTAGAGACTCTGAGACGCAGAGACGCAGAGATACTGAGACGCAGAGGTGCACGGACGCAGAGACACTGAGACGCAGAGACGTTGAGGCGCAGAGACACTGAGACTCAGAGACTCTGAGACGCAGAACACTGAGACGCAGAGACTCTGAGACGCAGAGACGCAGAGACTTTGAGACGCAGAGACGTTGAGACGCAGAGACACTGAGACACTGAGACGCGGAGACAGTGAGACACAGAGATTCTGAGACGCAGAGACGCAGAGACTCTGAGACGCAGAGACACTGAGACGCGGAGACACTGAGACACAGAGACTCTGAGACGCTGAGACGCAGAGACACTGAGACGCAGAGAAACAGAGAAGCAGAGACACTGAGACGCAGAGAATCTGAGGTGCAGAGACGCACAAACGCAGAGACACTGAGACGCAGAGACACTGAGACGCAGAGACACTGAGACACACAGACTCTGAGACGCAGAGACTCTGAGACGCAGAGACGTTGAGACGCAGAGACTCTGAGACGCATAGATACTGAGACGCAGAGACACTGAGACGCAGAGACTCTGAGACGCAGAGACGCTGAGACGCAGAGACGCTGAGACGCAGCGACACTGAGACGCAGAGACTCTGAGACGCAGAGACACTGAGACGCAGAGACACTGAGACGCAGAGACTCTGAAGCACATAGACGCAGAGACACTGAGACGCAGAGACACTGAGACGCAGAGATCCTGAGATGCAGAGACACTGAGACGCAGAGACTCTGAGGTGCAGAGACGCACAGACGCAGAGACACTGAGACGCAGAGACACTGAGACGCAAAGACTCTGAGACGCAGAGACGCAGAGACACTGAGACGCAGAGACGCAGAGACTCAGAAATACTGAGACGCAGAGACTCTGAGACGCAGAGACGCTGAGACGCAGAGATGCTGAGATGCAGAGACACTGAGACGCAGAGACACTGAGACGCAGAGTCTCTGATGCAAAGACGCAGAGACGCAGAGACGTTGAGACACAGAGACTCTGAGACGCAGAGACGTTGAGACACAGAGACACTGAGACGCAGAGACGTTGAGACACAGAGACACTGAGACGCAGAGACTCTGAGACGCAGAGACGTTGAGACGCAGAGACTCTGAGACGCAGAGACACTGAGACGCAAAGACTCTGAGACGCAGAGACGTTGAGAGGCAGAGACACTGAGATGCAGAGACACTGAGACACAGAGACTCTGAGGCGCAGAGACGCACAGACGCAGAGACACTGAGACGCAGAGACACTGAGACGCAAAGACTCTGAGACGCAGAGACGCAGAGACACAGAGACGCAGAGACGCAGAGACTCAGAAATACTGAGACGCAGAGACTCTGAGACGCAGAGACGCTGAGACGCAGAGATGCTGAGATGCAGAGACACTGAGACGCAGAGACACTGAGACGCAGAGTCTCTGATGCAAAGACGCAGAGACACTGAGACGCAGAGACGTTGAGACACAGAGACTCTGAGACGCAGAGACGTTGAGACGCAGAGACACTGAGACGCAGAGGCTCTAAGACGCAGAGACACTGAGACGCATAGACTCTAAGACGCAGAGACACTGAGATGCAGAGATACTGAGACACAGAGACTCTGAGGCGCAGAGACGCACAGACGGAGAGACACAAAGACGCAGAGACACTGAGACACAGAGACTCTGAGGCGCAGAGACGCACAGACGGAGAGACACAAAGACGCAGAGACACTGAGACGCAGAGACTCTGAGACGCAGAGATACTGAGACGCAGAGACGTTGAGACGCAGAGACACTGAGACTCAGAGACTCTGAGACGCAGAACACTGAGACGCAGAGACTCTGAGACGCAGAGACGCAGAGACATTGAGACGCAGAGACGTTGAGACGCAGAGACACTGAGACACTGAGACGCGGAGACAGTGAGACACAGAGATTCTGAGACGCAGAGACGCAGAGACTCTGAGACGCAGAGACGTTGAGACGCAGAGACACTGAGAGTCAGACACTCAGAGACTCTGAGACGCAGAGACGCAGAGACACTAAGACGCAGAGACTCTGAGACGCAGAGACACTGAGACGCAGAGACTCTGAGACTCTGAGACGCAGAGACGTTGAGACGCAGAGACACTGAGACGTAGAGACTCTGAGACGCCGAGACGCTGAGACGCAGAGACACTGAGACGCACAGACTCTGAGGCGCAGAGATGCACAGACGCAGAGACAGAAGGACGCAGAGACACTGAGACACAGAGACTCTGAGACGCAGAGACGCAGAGACACTGAGACGCAGAGACTCTGAGACGCAGAGAGGCAGAGACTCTGAGACGCAGAGACGTTGAGACGCAGAGACACTGAGACGCAGGGACTCTGAGACGCAGAGACACTGAGACACTGAGACGCAGAGACACTGAGACACAGAGACTCTGAGACGCAGAGACGCAGAGACACTGAGACACAGATCCTCTGAGACGCAGAGACGCAGAGACTCTGAGACGCAGAGACGTTGAGACGCAGAGACACTGAGACGCAGAGACACTGAGATGCAGAGACACAGACACACTGAGACGCAGAGACACTGAGACGCAGAGACACAGAGACACTGAGACTCTGAGACGCAGAGACACTGAGACGCAGAGACACTGAGACGCAGAGTCACTGAGACACAGAGACACTGAGACTCTGAGACGCAGAGACACTGAGACGCAGAGACACTGAGACGCTGAGACACAGAGACACTGAGACGCAGAGACACTGAGACGCAGAGACACTGAGACGCAGAGACACAGAGACACTGAGACTCTGAGACGCAGAGACTCTGAGACGCAGAGACACTGAGACTCTGAGACGCAGAGACTCTGAGACGCAGAGACACTGAGACACAGAGACACTGAGACTCTGAGACGCAGAGACACTGAGACGCAGAGACACTGAGACGCAGTGACACAGAGACTCTGAGACGCAGAGACACTGAGACGCAGAGACACTGAGACGCAGAGACACTGAGACGCAGAGACTCTGAGACGCAGAGACACTGAGACGCCCAGACACTGAGACGCCCAGACACTGAGACGCAGAGAAACTGAGACGCTGAGACTCTGAGACTCTTAGACGCAAAAACTCAGACGCAGAGACACTGAGACGCAAAGACGCAGAGACACTGAGACGCAGAGATACTGAGACGCAGAGATACTGAGACGCAGAGACTCTGAGACGCAGAGACTCTGAGACGCAGAGAAACTGAGACGCAGAGATACCGAGACGCAGAGACTCTGAGACGCAGAGACGCTGAGACGTAGACACAGAGACACTGAGACGCAGAGATACTGAGACGCAGAGACACTGAGACGCTGAGACGCAAAGACGCAGAGACTCTGAGACGCAGAGACACTGAGACACTGAGACGCTGAGACGCAGAGACGCTGAGACGCAGAGATACTGAGACGCAGAGACACTGAGACGCAGAGACTCTGAGGCGCAGAAACGCACAGACGCAGAGACACTGAGATGCAGAGACACTGAGACGCAAAGACTCTGAGATGCAGAGACGCAGAGACACTGAGACGCAGAGACGCAGAGACTCAGAAATACTGAGACGCAGAGACTCTGAGACGCAGAGACGCAGAGACTCTGAGACGCAGAGATGCAGAGACACTGAGACGCAGAGACTCTGAGTTGCAGAGACACTGAGTCGCAGAGGAACTGAGACGCAGAGACCCTGAGACGCAGTGACACAAAGACGCAGAGAAACTGAGACGCAGAGACTCTGAGATGCAGAGATACTGAGACGCAGAGACACTGAGACGCAGAGACTCTGAGACGCAGAGACTCTGAGACGCAGAGACACTGAGACGCAGAGACACTGAGACGCAGAGACCCTGAGACACAGAGACACTAAGACGCAGAGACTCTGAGGCGCAGAAACGCACAGACGCAGAGACACTGAGACGCAGAGACACTGAGACGCAAAGACTATGAGACGCAGAGACACAGAGACACTGAGACGCAGAGACTCAGAAATACTGAGACGCAGAGACTCTGAGATGCAGAGACACTGAGACACAGAGACTCTGAGACGCAGAGACTCCGAGACTCAGAGACACTGAGACGCAGAGACTCTGAGACGCAGAGACACTGAGACGCAGAGACTCTGAGACACAGAGACGCAGAGACACTGAGACGCAGAGACACTGAGACGCAGAGACCCTGAGATGCAGAGACACTGAGACGCAGAGACTCTGAGGCGCAGAGACGCACAGACGCAGAGACACTGAGACGCAGAGACACTGAGACGCAGAGATACTGAGACGCAGAGACTCTGAGGCGCAGAGGCGCACAGGCGCAGAGACACTGAGACGCAGAGACTCTGAGACGCAGAGACACTGAGACGCAGAGACTCAGAGATACTGAGACGCAGAGACTCTGAGGCGCAGAGGTGCACAGACGCAGAGACACTGAGACGCAGAGACACTGAGACGCAGAGATACTGAGACGCAGAGACTCTGAGGCGCAGAGGCGCACAGGCGCAGAGACACTGAGACGCAGAGACACTGAGACGCAGAGACACTGAGACGCAGAGACTCTGAGGCGCAGAGGCGCACAGGCGCAGAGACACAGAGACGCAGAGACACTGAGACGCAGAGATACTGAGACGCAGAGACACTGAGACGCAGAGACTCTGAAACGCTGAGACGCTGAGACGCTGAGACGCAGAGACACTGAGACGCAGAGACAATGAGACGCAGAGACACTGAGACGCAGAGACTCTGAGACACTGACGCAAAGACACAGAGACACTGAGACGCAGAGACACTGAGACGCAGAGACACTGAGACACAGAGACGCAGATAACTTGAGACGCAGAGACACTGAGACACACAGACTCTGAGACGCAGAGACTCTGAGACGCAGAGACGTTGAGACGCAGAGACACTGAGACGCAGAGACACTGAGACGCAGAGATGCAGAGACACTGAGACGCAGAGACTCTGAGGCGCAGAGACGCACAGACGCAGAGACACTGAGACGCAGAGACACTGAGACGCAGAGACTCTGAGACGCAGAGGCGCAGAGACACTGAGACGCAGAGACACAGAGACTCAGAAATACTGAGACGCAGAGACTCTGAGACGCAGAGACTCTGAGACGCAGAGACGCAGAGACACTGAGGAGCAGAGATACTGTGACGCAGAGACTCTGAGGCACAGAGACGCACAGACGCAGAGACACTGAGACGCAGAGACACTGACGCGCAGAGACACTGAGACACACAGACTCTGAGACGCAGAGACTCTGAGACGCAGAGACGTTGAGACGCAGAGACACTGAGACGCAGAGACACTGAGACGCAGAGACTCTGAGGCGCAGAGACACTGAGACGCAGATACACTGAGACGCAGAGATGCAGAGACACTGAGACGCAGAGACTCTGAGACGCAGAGACTCTGAGACGCAGAGGCGCAGAGACACTGAGACGCAGAGACGCAGAGACTCAGAAGTACTGAGACGCAGAGATGCTGAGACGCAGAGACACTGAGACGCAGAGACTCTGAGACGCAGAGACGCAGAGACACTGAGACGCAGAGATACTGAGACGCAGAGACTCTGAGACGCAGACGCGCAGAGACACTGAGACGCAGAGACACTGAGACGCAGAGACGCTGAGACGCAGAGATACTGAGACGCAGAGACACTGAGACGCAGAGACTCTGAGGCGCAGAAACGCACAGACGCAGAGACACTGAGATGCAGAGACACTGAGACGCAAAGACTCTGAGATGCAGAGACGCAGAGACACTGAGACGCAGAGACGCAGAGACTCAGAAATACTGAGACGCAGAGACTCTGAGACGCAGAGACGCAGAGACTCTGAGACGCAGAGATGCAGAGACACTGAGACGCAGAGACTCTGAGTTGCAGAGACACTGAGTCGCAGAGGAACTGAGACGCAGAGACCCTGAGACGCAGTGACACAAAGACGCAGAGAAACTGAGACGCAGAGACTCTGAGATGCAGAGATACTGAGACGCAGAGACACTGAGACGCAGAGACACTGAGACGCAGAGACTCTGAGATGCAGAGATGCTGAGACGCAGAGACACTGAGACGCAGAGACTCTGAGACGCAGAGACTCAGAGATGCAGAGACGCAGAGACACTGAGACGCAGAGACACTGAGACGCAGAGACTCTGAGATGCAGAGATGCTGAGACGCAGAGACACTGAGATGCAGAGACTCTGAGACGCAGAGACTCTGAGACGCAAAGATACTGAGACGCAGAGACTCTGAGGCGCAGAGGTGCACGGACGCAGAGACACTGAGCCGCAGAGACACTGAGACGCAGAGACACTGAGACGCAGAGGCGCACAGGCGCAGAGACACTGAGACGCAGAGACACTGAGACGCAGAGATACTGAGACGCAGAGACACTGAGACGCAGAGACTCTGAAACGCTGAGACGCAAAGACGCAGAGACTCTGTGGCGCAGAGATACTGAGACGCAGAGGCGCACAGACGCAGAGACACTGAGACGCAGAGACACTGAGACGCAGAGACACTGAGACGCAGAGACTCTGAGATGCAGAGATACTGAGACGCAGAGACACTGAGACGCAGAGACTCTGAGACGCTGAGACGCTGAGACGCAGAGACACTGAGACGCAGAGACTCTGAGATGCAGAGATGCTGAGACGCAGAGACACTGAGACGCAGAGACTCTGAGACGCAGAGACTCAGAGATGCAGAGACGCAGAGACGCAGAGACACTGAGACACAGAGACACTGAGACGCAGAGACTCTGAGATGCAGAGATGCTGAGACGCAGAGACACTGAGATGCAGAGACTCTGAGACGCAGAGGCGCAGAGACACTGAGACGCAGAGACTCAGAAATACTGAGACGCAGAGATGCTGAGACGCAGAGACACTGAGACGCAGAGACTCTGAGACGCAGAGACGCAGAGACACTGAGACGCAGAGATACTGAGACGCAGAGACTCTGAGACGCAGAGGCGCAGAGACACTGAGACGCAGAGACGCTGAGACGCAGAGACGCTGAGACGCAGAGATACTGAGACGCAGAGACACTGAGACGCAGAGACTCTGAGGCGCAGAAACGCACAGACGCAGAGACACTGAGATGCAGAGACACTGAGACGCAAAGACTCTGAGATGCAGAGACGCAGAGACACTGAGACGCAGAGACGCAGAGACTCAGAAATACTGAGACGCAGAGACTCTGAGACGCAGAGACTCTGAGACGCAGAGATGCAGAGACACTGAGACGCAGAGACTCTGAGTTGCAGAGACACTGAGTCGCAGAGGAACTGAGACGCAGAGACCCTGAGACGCAGTGACACAAAGACGCAGAGAAACTGAGACGCAGAGACTCTGAGATGCAGAGATACTGAGACGCAGAGACACTGAGACGCAGAGACACTGAGACGCAGAGACTCTGAGATGCAGAGATGCTGAGACGCAGAGACACTGAGACGCAGAGACTCTGAGACGCAGAGACTCAGAGATGCAGAGACGCAGAGACGCAGAGACACTGAGACGCAGAGACACTGAGACGCAGAGACTCTGAGATGCAGAGATGCTGAGACGCAGAGACACTGAGATGCAGAGACTCTGAGACGCAGAGACTCTGAGACGCAAAGATACTGAGACGCAGAGACTCTGAGGCGCAGAGGTGCACGGACGCAGAGACACTGAGCCGCAGAGACACTGAGACGCAGAGACTCTGAGGCGCAGAGGCGCACAGGCGCAGAGACACTGAGACGCAGAGACACTGAGACGCAGAGATACTGAGACGCAGAGACACTGAGACGCAGAGACTCTGAAACGCTGAGACGCAAAGACGCAGAGACTCTGTGGCGCAGAGATACTGAGACGCAGAGACTCTGAGGCGCAGAGGCGCACAGACGCAGAGACACTGAGACGCAGAGACACTGAGACGCAGAGACACTGAGACGCAGAGACTCTGAGACGCAGAGATACTGAGACGCAGAGACACTGAGACGCTGAGACGCTGAGACGCAGAGACACTGAGACGCAGAGACTCTGAGATGCAGAGATGCTGAGACGCAGAGACACTGAGACGCAGAGACTCTGAGACGCAGAGACTCAGAGATGCAGAGACGCAGAGACGCAGAGACACTGAGACGCAGAGACACTGAGACGCAGAGACTCTGAGATGCAGAGATGCTGAGACGCAGAGACACTGAGATGCAGAGACTCTGAGACGCAGAGACGCAGAGACTCTGAGACACAAAGATACTGAGACGCAGAGACTCTGAGGCGCAGAGGTGCACGGACGCAGAGACACTGAGCCGCAGAGACACTGAGACGCAGAGACACTGAGACGCAGAGACTCTGAGGCGCAGAGGCGCACAGGCGCAGAGACACTGAGACGCAGAGACACTGAGACGCAGAGATACTGAGACGCAGAGACACTGAGACGCAGAGACACTGAGACGCAGAGACACTGAGACGCAGAGACACTGAGACGCAGAGACTCTGAGACACTGAGACGCAGAGACACTGCGACGCAGAGACACTGAGACGCAGAGACACGGAGACACTGAGACGCAGAGACACTGAGACGCAGAGACACTGAGATGCAGAGACACTGAGACACAGAGACTCTGATGCGCAGAGGCGCACAGACGCAGAGACACTGAGATGCAGAGACGTTGAGACGCAGAGACGCAGAGACACTGAGACGCAGAGACGCAGAGACTCAGAAATACTGAGACGCAGAGACACTGAGACGCAGAGACGCAGAGACTCAGAAATCTTGAGACGCAGAGACGCTGAGACGCTGAGACGCAGAGACGCAGAGATGCTGAGACTCAGAGACACTGAGACGCAGAGACTCTGAGACGCAGAGACGCAGAGACACTGAGATGCACAGACTACGAGACGCAGAGACGTTGAGACGCAGAGACACTGAGACGCAGAGACTCTGAGACGCAGAGACACTGTGACACTGAGACGCCGAGACACTGAGACACAGAGACTCTGAGACGCAGAGACACTGTGACTCTGAGACGCAGAGACGTTGAGATGCAGAGACACTGAGACGCAGAGACTCTGAGACGCAGAGACACTGAGACACTGAGACGCAGAGACTCTTAGATGCAGAGACACTGAGTCGCAGAGAAACTGTGACGCAGAGACGCAGAGACACAGAGACACTGAGACGCAGAGACACTGAGACGCAGAGACACTGTGACGCTGAGACTCTGAGACGCAGAGACGTTGAGACGCAGAGACTCTGAGTCGCAGAGACACTGTGACGCTGAGACTCTGAGACGCAGAGACACTGAGACACTGAGACGCAGAGACTCTGAGACGCAGAGACGCTGAGACGCAGAGATGCTGAGACGCAGAGACACTGAGATGCAGAGACAGTGAGACGCAGAGACTCTGAGGCGCAGAGACGTTGAGACGCTGAGACACTGAGACACACAGACTCTGAGACGCAGAGACACTGAGACGCAGAGACACTGAGACACAGAGACACTGAGACGCAGAGACTCTGAGACGCAGAGACGTTGAGAGGCAGAGACACTGAGATATAGAGACACTGAGACGCAGAGACTCTGAGACGCAGAGGCGCAGAGAGTCTGAGACGCAGAGACACTGAGACGCAGAGACTCAGAGGCGCAGTGGCGCACAGACGCAGAGACACTGAGACGCAGAGACACTGAGACGCAGAGATACTGAGACGCAGAGACACTGAGACGCAGAGAGTCTGAGGCGCAGAGACGTTGAGACGCAGAGACACTGAGATGCAGAGACACTGAGACGCAGAGACTCTGAGGCGCAGAGGCGCACAGACACAGAGACACTGAGACGCAGAGACTCTGAGACACAGAGACGCAGAGACACTGAGACGCAGAGACACTGAGACACTGAGATGCTGAGACACTGAGATGCAGAGACTCTGAGGCGCAGAGACACTGAGACGCAGAGACACTGAGACACAGAGACTCTGAGACGCAGCGACTCTGAGACGCAGAGACTCTGAGACGCAGAGACACTGAGACGCAGAGACACTGAGACACAGAGACTCTGAGACGCAGCGACTCTGAGACGCAGAGACTCTGAGACGCAGAGACACTGAGACGCAGAGACACTGAGACGCAGAGACGTTGAGACGCAGAGACTCTGAGACACTGAGACTCTGAGACGCAGAGACTCTGAGACGCAGAGACTCTGCGACACAGCGACGCAGAGACTCTGTGACGCAGAGACACAGAGACACAGAGACACTGAGACGCAGAGACACTGAGACACAGAGACACTGAGACGCAGAGACACTGAGACGCAGAGACACAGAGACACTGAGACTCTGAGACGCAGAGACACTGAGACGCAGAGACACTGAGACGCAGAGACACTGAGACGCAGAGTCACTGAGACACAGAGACACTGAGACACTGAGACGCAGAGACACTGAGACGCAGAGACACTGAGACACAGAGACACTGAGACTCTGAGACGCAGAGACTCTGAGACGCAGAGACACTGAGACACAGAGACACTGAGACTCTGAGACGCAGAGACTCTGAGACGCAGAGACACTGAGACACAGAGACACTGAGACTCTGAGACGCAGAGACACTGAGACGCAGAGACACTGAGACGCAGAGACTCTGAGACGCAGAGACACTGAGACGCAGAGACACTGAGACGCAGAGACTCTGAGACGCAGAGACACTGAGACGCCCAGACACTGAGACGCCCAGACACTGAGACGCAGAGACACTGAGACGCTGAGACTCTGAGACTCTTAGACGCAAAAACTCAGACGCAGAGACACTGAGACGCAAAGACGCAGAGACACTGAGACGCAGAGATACTGAGACGCAGAGATACTGAGACGCAGAGACTCTGAGACGCAGAGATTCTGAGACGCAGATAAACTGAGACGCAGAGATACTGAGACGCAGAGACGCTGAGACGTAGACACAGAGACACTGAGACGCAGAGATACTGAGACGCAGAGACACTGAGACACTGAGACGCTGAGACACTGAGACGCAGAGACTCTGAGACGCAGCGACTCTGAGACGCAGAGACACTGAGACGCAGAGACACTGAGACACTGAGACGCTGAGACACTGAGACGCTGAGACACTGAGACGCAGAGACTCTGAGACGCAGCGACTCTGAGACGCAGAGACTCTGAGACGCAGAGACACTGAGACGCAGAGACACTGAGACGCAGAGACGCAGAGACTGTGAGACACTGAGACTCTGAGACGCAGAGACTCTGAGACGCAGAGACTCTGCGACACAGCGACGCAGAGACTCTGTGACGCAGAGACACAGAGACACAGAGACACTGAGACGCAGAGACACAGACACACTGAGACGCAGAGACACTGAGACGCAGAGACACTGAGACTCTGAGACGCAGAGACACTGAGACGCAGAGACACTGAGACGCAGAGTCACTGAGACACAGAGACACTGAGACTCTGAGACGCAGAGACACTGAGACGCAGAGACACTGAGACGCTGAGACACAGAGACACTGAGACGCAGAGACACTGAGACGCAGAGACACTGAGACGCAGAGACACAGAGACACTGAGACTCTGAGACGCAGAGACTCTGAGACGCAGAGACACTGAGACACAGAGACACTGAGACTCTGAGACGCAGAGACTCTGAGACGCAGAGACACTGAGACACAGAGACACTGAGACTCTGAGACGCAGAGACACTGAGACGCAGAGACACTGAGACGCAGTGACACAGAGACTCTGAGACGCAGAGACACTGAGACGCAGAGACACTGAGACGCAGAGACACTGAGACGCAGAGACTCTGAGACGCAGAGACACTGAGACGCCCAGACACTGAGACGCCCAGACACTGAGACGCAGAGACACTGAGACGCTGAGACTCTGAGACTCTTAGACGCAAAAACTCAGACGCAGAGACACTGAGACGCAAAGACGCAGAGACACTGAGACGCAGAGATACTGAGACGCAGAGATACTGAGACGCAGAGACTCTGAGACGCAGAGACTCTGAGACGCAGAGAAACTGAGACGCAGAGATACCGAGACGCAGAGACTCTGAGACGCAGAGACGCTGAGACGTAGACACAGAGACACTGAGACGCAGAGATACTGAGACGCAGAGACACTGAGACGCTGAGACGCAAAGACGCAGAGACTCTGAGACGCAGAGACACTGAGACACTGAGACGCAAAGACGCAGAGACTCTGAGACGCAGAGACACTGAGACACTGAGACGCTGAGACGCAGAGACTCTGAGACACAGACGCAAAGACGCAGAGACACTGAGACGCAGAGACTCTGAGACGCAGAGACGCAGAGACACTGAGACGCAGAAACTCTGAGACGCAGAGATGCAGAGACTCTGAGACGCAGAGACATTGAGACGTAGAGACACTAAGCGCAGAGACTCTGAGACGCAGAGACACTGAGACGCAGAGACGCAGAGACTCAGAAATACTGAGACGCAGAGACTCAGAAATACTGAGACGCAGAGACTCTGAGACGCAGAGACGCTGAGACGCTGAGACGCAGAGATACTGAGACGCAGAGACACTGAGACGCAGAGAGTCTGAGACGCAGAGACTCTGAGACACTGAGACACAGAGACACTGAGACGCAGAGACGCTGAGACGCTGAGACGCAGAGATACTGAGACGCAGAGACACTGAGACGCAGAGAGTCTGAGACGCAGAGACTCTGAGACACTGAGACACAGAGACACTGAGACGCAGAGACACTGTGACGCTGAGACTCTGAGACGCAGAGACACTGAGACACTGAGACGCAGAGACTCTGAGACGCAGAGACTCTGAGACGCAGAGACTCTGCGACACAGCGACGCAGAGACTCTGAGACGCAGAGACACAGAGACACAGAGACACTGAGACTCTGAGACGCAGAGACGCTCAGAGGCAGAGACTCTGAGACGCAGAGTCACTGAGACACAGAGACACTGAGACTCTGAGACACTGAGACGCAGAGACACAGAGACTCTGAGACGCAGAGACACTGAGACACAGAGACTCTGAGACGCGGAGACGCAGAGACACTGAGACGCAGAAACTCTGAGACGCAGAGATGCAGAGACTCTGAGACGCAGAGACGTTGAGACGTAGAGACACTGAGACGCAGAGACTCTGAGACGCAGAGATGCAGAGACACTGAGACGCAGAGGAACTGAGACGCAGAGACTCTGAGATGCAGAGGAACTGAGACGCAGAGACCCTGAGACGCAGTGACACAAAGCCGCAGAGAAACTGCGACGCAGAGACGCAGAGACACAGAGACACAGAGACTCTGAGACGCAGAGACGCAGAGATACTGAGACGCAGAGGTGCACGGACGCAGAGACACTGAGACGCAGAGACGCAGAGACTCAGAGACTCTGAGACGCAGAGACTGTGAGACGCAGAGACGCAGAGACTCTGAGACGCAGAGACGCAGAGACTCAGAGACTCTGAGACGCAGAGACTCTGAGACGCAGAGACGCAGAGACTCTGAGACGCAGGGACGTTGAGACGCAGAGACACTGAGACGCGGAGACACTGAGACACTGAGACGCAGAGACTCTGAGACGCAGAGACGTTGAGACGCAGAGACACTGAGACGCAGAGACTCTGAGACGCAGAGACGCAGAGAAACTGAGACGCAGGTACGTTGAGACGCAGAGACACTGAGACGCAGAGACTCTGAGACGCTGAGACGCAGAGACACTGAGACGCAGAGACACTGAGACGCAGAGACTCTGAGACTCTGAGACGCAGAGACTCTGAGAAGCAGAGACTCTGAGACGCAGAGACGCAGAGACACTGAGACGCAGAGACTCTGAGACGCAGAGAGGCAGAGACTCTGAGACGCAGAGACGTTGAGACGCAGAGACACTGAGACGCAGAGACACTGAGACACTGAGACGCAGAGACACTGAGACACAGGGACTCTGAGACGCAGAGACGCAGAGACACTGAGACGCAGAGACTCTGAGACCAGAGACGCAGAGACTCTGAGACGCAGAGACGTTGAGACGCAGAGACACTGAGATGCAGAGACACTGAGACACAGAGACTCTGAGGCGCAGAGACGCACAGACGCAGAGACACAAAGACGCAGAGACACTGAGACGCAGAGACTCTGAGGCGCAGAGACGCAGTGACGCAGAGACAATGAGACGTAGAGACTCTGAGACGCAGAGACGCAGAGATACTGAGACGCAGAGGTGCACGGACGCAGAGACACTGAGACGCAGAGACGTTGAGGCGCAGAGACACTGAGACTCAGAGACTCTGAGACGCAGAACACTGAGACGCAGAGACTCTGAGACGCAGAGACGCAGAGACTTTGAGACGCAGAGACGTTGAGACGCAGAGACACTGAGACACTGAGACGCGGAGACAGTGAGACACAGAGATTCTGAGACGCAGAGACGCAGAGACTCTGAGACGCAGAGACACTGAGACGCGGAGACACTGAGACACAGAGACTCTGAGACGCTGAGACGCAGAGACACTGAGACGCAGAGAAACAGAGAAGCAGAGACACTGAGACGCAGAGAATCTGAGGTGCAGAGACGCACAAACGCAGAGACACTGAGACGCAGAGACACTGAGACGCAGAGACACTGAGACACACAGACTCTGAGACGCAGAGACTCTGAGACGCAGAGACGTTGAGACGCAGAGACTCTGAGACGCATAGATACTGAGACGCAGAGACACTGAGACGCAGAGACTCTGAGACGCAGAGACGCTGAGACGCAGAGACGCTGAGACGCAGCGACACTGAGACGCAGAGACTCTGAGACGCAGAGACACTGAGACGCAGAGACACTGAGACGCAGAGACACTGAGACGCAGAGACTCTGAAGCACATAGACGCAGAGACACTGAGACGCAGAGACACTGAGACGCAGAGATCCTGAGATGCAGAGACACTGAGACGCAGAGACTCTGAGGTGCAGAGACGCACAGACGCAGAGACACTGAGACGCAGAGACACTGAGACGCAAAGACTCTGAGACGCAGAGACGCAGAGACACTGAGACGCAGAGACGCAGAGACTCAGAAATACTGAGACGCAGAGACTCTGAGACGCAGAGACGCTGAGACGCAGAGATGCTGAGATGCAGAGACACTGAGACGCAGAGACACTGAGACGCAGAGTCTCTGATGCAAAGACGCAGAGACGCAGAGACGTTGAGACACAGAGACTCTGAGACGCAGAGACGTTGAGACACAGAGACACTGAGACGCAGAGACGTTGAGACACAGAGACACTGAGACGCAGAGACTCTGAGACGCAGAGACGTTGAGACGCAGAGACTCTGAGACGCAGAGACACTGAGACGCAAAGACTCTGAGACGCAGAGACGTTGAGAGGCAGAGACACTGAGATGCAGAGACACTGAGACACAGAGACTCTGAGGCGCAGAGACGCACAGACGCAGAGACACTGAGACGCAGAGACACTGAGACGCAAAGACTCTGAGACGCAGAGACGCAGAGACACAGAGACGCAGAGACGCAGAGACTCAGAAATACTGAGACGCAGAGACTCTGAGACGCAGAGACGCTGAGACGCAGAGATGCTGAGATGCAGAGACACTGAGACGCAGAGACACTGAGACGCAGAGTCTCTGATGCAAAGACGCAGAGACACTGAGACGCAGAGACGTTGAGACACAGAGACTCTGAGACGCAGAGACGTTGAGACGCAGAGACACTGAGACGCAGAGACTCTAAGACGCAGAGACACTGAGACGCATAGACTCTAAGACGCAGAGACACTGAGATGCAGAGATACTGAGACACAGAGACTCTGAGGCGCAGAGACGCACAGACGGAGAGACACAAAGACGCAGAGACACTGAGACACAGAGACTCTGAGGCGCAGAGACGCACAGACGGAGAGACACAAAGACGCAGAGACACTGAGACGCAGAGACTCTGAGACGCAGAGATACTGAGACGCAGAGACGTTGAGACGCAGAGACACTGAGACTCAGAGACTCTGAGACGCAGAACATTGAGACGCAGAGACTCTGAGACGCAGAGACGCAGAGACATTGAGACGCAGAGACGTTGAGACGCAGAGACACTGAGACACTGAGACGCGGAGACAGTGAGACACAGAGATTCTGAGACGCAGAGACGCAGAGACTCTGAGACGCAGAGACGTTGAGACGCAGAGACACTGAGAGTCAGACACTCAGAGACTCTGAGACGCAGAGACGCAGAGACACTAAGACGCAGAGACTCTGAGACGCAGAGACGCAGAGACACTGAGACGCAGAGACACTGAGACGCAGAGACTCTGAGACTCTGAGACGCAGAGACGTTGAGACGCAGAGACACTGAGACGTAGAGACTCTGAGACGCCGAGACGCTGAGACGCAGAGACACTGAGACGCACAGACTCTGAGGCGCAGAGATGCACAGACGCAGAGACAGAAGGACGCAGAGACACTGAGACACAGAGACTCTGAGACGCAGAGACGCAGAGACACTGAGACGCAGAGACTCTGAGACGCAGAGAGGCAGAGACTCTGAGACGCAGAGACGTTGAGACGCAGAGACACTGAGACGCAGGGACTCTGAGACGCAGAGACACTGAGACACTGAGACGCAGAGACACTGAGACACAGAGACTCTGAGACGCAGAGACGCAGAGACACTGAGACACAGAGCCTCTGAGACGCAGAGACGCAGAGACTCTGAGACGCAGAGACGTTGAGACGCAGAGACACTGAGACGCAGAGACACTGAGATGCAGAGACACAGACACACTGAGACGCAGAGACACTGAGACGCAGAGACACAGAGACACTGAGACTCTGAGACGCAGAGACACTGAGACGCAGAGACACTGAGACGCAGAGTCACTGAGACACAGAGACACTGAGACTCTGAGACGCAGAGACACTGAGACGCAGAGACACTGAGACGCTGAGACACAGAGACACTGAGACGCAGAGACACTGAGACGCAGAGACACTGAGACGCAGAGACACAGAGACACTGAGACTCTGAGACGCAGAGACTCTGAGACGCAGAGACACTGAGACACAGAGACACTGAGACTCTGAGACGCAGAGACTCTGAGACGCAGAGACACTGAGACACAGAGACACTGAGACTCTGAGACGCAGAGACACTGAGACGCAGAGACACTGAGACGCAGTGACACAGAGACTCTGAGACGCAGAGACACTGAGACGCAGAGACACTGAGACGCAGAGACACTGAGACGCAGAGACTCTGAGACGCAGAGACACTGAGACGCCCAGACACTGAGACGCCCAGACACTGAGACGCAGAGAAACTGAGACGCTGAGACTCTGAGACTCTTAGACGCAAAAACTCAGACGCAGAGACACTGAGACGCAAAGACGCAGAGACACTGAGACGCAGAGATACTGAGACGCAGAGATACTGAGACGCAGAGACTCTGAGACGCAGAGACTCTGAGACGCAGAGAAACTGAGACGCAGAGATACCGAGACGCAGAGACTCTGAGACGCAGAGACGCTGAGACGTAGACACAGAGACACTGAGACGCAGAGATACTGAGACGCAGAGACACTGAGACGCTGAGACGCAAAGACGCAGAGACTCTGAGACGCAGAGACACTGAGACACTGAGACGCTGAGACGCAGAGACTCTGAGACACAGACGCAAAGACGCAGAGACACTGAGACGCAGAGACTCTGAGACGCAGAGACGCAGAGACACTGAGACGCAGAAACTCTGAGACGCAGAGATGCAGAGACTCTGAGACGCAGAGACATTGAGACGTAGAGACACTAAGCGCAGAGACTCTGAGACGCAGAGACTCTGAGATGCAGAGACACTGAGACGCAGAGACGCAGAGACTCAGAAATACTGAGACGCAGAGACTCAGAAATACTGAGACGCAGAGACTCTGAGACGCAGAGACGCTGAGACGCTGAGACGCAGAGATACTGAGACGCAGAGACACTGAGACGCAGAGAGTCTGAGACGCAGAGACTCTGAGACACTGAGACACAGAGACACTGAGACGCAGAGACGCTGAGACGCTGAGACGCAGAGATACTGAGACGCAGAGACACTGAGACGCAGAGAGTCTGAGACGCAGAGACTCTGAGACACTGAGACACAGAGACACTGAGACGCAGAGACACTGTGACGCTGAGACTCTGAGACGCAGAGACACTGCGACACTGAGACGCAGAGACTCTGAGACGCAGAGACTCTGAGACGCAGAGACTCTGCGACACAGCGACGCAGAGACTCTGAGACGCAGAGACACAGAGACACAGAGACACTGAGACTCTGAGACGCAGAGACGCTCAGAGGCAGAGACTCTGAGACGCAGAGTCACTGAGACACAGAGACACTGAGACTCTGAGACACTGAGACGCAGAGACACAGAGACTCTGAGACGCAGAGACACTGAGACACAGAGACTCTGAGACGCGGAGACGCAGAGACACTGAGACGCAGAAACTCTGAGACGCAGAGATGCAGAGACTCTGAGACGCAGAGACGTTGAGACGTAGAGACACTGAGACGCAGAGACTCTGAGACGCAGAGATGCAGAGACACTGAGACGCAGAGGAACTGAGACGCAGAGACTCTGAGATGCAGAGGAACTGAGACGCAGAGACCCTGAGACGCAGTGACACAAAGCCGCAGAGAAACTGCGACGCAGAGACGCAGAGACACAGAGACACTGAGATGCAGAGACGCAGTGACGCAGAGACGCAGAGACGCAGAGACTCTGAGACGCAGAGACGCAGAGATACTGAGACGCAGAGGTGCACGGACGCAGAGACACTGAGACGCAGAGACGCAGAGACTCAGAGACGCAGAGACTGTGAGACGCAGAGACGCAGAGACTCTGAGACGCAGAGACGCAGAGACTCAGAGACTCTGAGACGCAGAGACTCTGAGACGCAGAGACGCAGAGACTCTGAGACGCAGGGACGTTGAGACGCAGAGACACTGAGACGCGGAGACACTGAGACACTGAGACGCAGAGACTCTGAGACGCAGAGACGTTGAGACGCAGAGACACTGAGACGCAGAGACTCTGAGACGCAGAGACGCAGAGAAACTGAGACGCAGGTACGTTGAGACGCAGAGACACTGAGACGCAGAGACTCTGAGACGCTGAGACGCAGAGACACTGAGACGCAGAGACACTGAGACGCAGAGACTCTGAGACTCTGAGACGCAGAGACTCTGAGAAGCAGAGACTCTGAGACGCAGAGACGCAGAGACACTGAGACGCAGAGACTCTGAGACGCAGAGAGGCAGAGACTCTGAGACGCAGAGACGTTGAGACGCAGAGACACTGAGACGCAGAGACACTGAGACACTGAGACGCAGAGACACTGAGACACAGGGACTCTGAGACGCAGAGACGCAGAGACACTGAGACGCAGAGACTCTGAGACCAGAGACGCAGAGACTCTGAGACGCAGAGACGTTGAGACGCAGAGACACTGAGATGCAGAGACACTGAGACACAGAGACTCTGAGGCGCAGAGACGCACAGACGCAGAGACACAAAGACGCAGAGACACTGAGACGCAGAGACTCTGAGGCGCAGAGACGCAGTGACGCAGAGACAATGAGACGTAGAGACTCTGAGACGCAGAGACGCAGAGATACTGAGACGCAGAGGTGCACGGACGCAGAGACACTGAGACGCAGAGACGTTGAGGCGCAGAGACACTGAGACTCAGAGACTCTGAGACGCAGAACACTGAGACGCAGAGACTCTGAGACGCAGAGACGCAGAGACTTTGAGACGCAGAGACGTTGAGACGCAGAGACACTGAGACACTGAGACGCGGAGACAGTGAGACACAGAGATTCTGAGACGCAGAGACGCAGAGACTCTGAGACGCAGAGACACTGAGACGCGGAGACACTGAGACACAGAGACTCTGAGACGCTGAGACGCAGAGACACTGAGACGCAGAGAAACAGAGAAGCAGAGACACTGAGACGCAGAGAATCTGAGGTGCAGAGACGCACAAACGCAGAGACACTGAGACGCAGAGACACTGAGACGCAGAGACACTGAGACACACAGACTCTGAGACGCAGAGACTCTGAGACGCAGAGACGTTGAGACGCAGAGACTCTGAGACGCATAGATACTGAGACGCAGAGACACTGAGACGCAGAGACTCTGAGACGCAGAGACGCTGAGACGCAGAGACGCTGAGACGCAGCGACACTGAGACGCAGAGACTCTGAGACGCAGAGACACTGAGACGCAGAGACACTGAGACGCAGAGACTCTGAAGCACATAGACGCAGAGACACTGAGACGCAGAGACACTGAGACGCAGAGATCCTGAGATGCAGAGACACTGAGACGCAGAGACTCTGAGGTGCAGAGACGCACAGACGCAGAGACACTGAGACGCAGAGACACTGAGACGCAAAGACTCTGAGACGCAGAGACGCAGAGACACTGAGACGCAGAGACGCAGAGACTCAGAAATACTGAGACGCAGAGACTCTGAGACGCAGAGACGCTGAGACGCAGAGATGCTGAGATGCAGAGACACTGAGACGCAGAGACACTGAGACGCAGAGTCTCTGATGCAAAGACGCAGAGACGCAGAGACGTTGAGACACAGAGACTCTGAGACGCAGAGACGTTGAGACACAGAGACACTGAGACGCAGAGACGTTGAGACACAGAGACACTGAGACGCAGAGACTCTGAGACGCAGAGACGTTGAGACGCAGAGACTCTGAGACGCAGAGACACTGAGACGCAAAGACTCTGAGACGCAGAGACGTTGAGAGGCAGAGACACTGAGATGCAGAGACACTGAGACACAGAGACTCTGAGGCGCAGAGACGCACAGACGCAGAGACACTGAGACGCAGAGACACTGAGACGCAAAGACTCTGAGACGCAGAGACGCAGAGACACAGAGACGCAGAGACGCAGAGACTCAGAAATACTGAGACGCAGAGACTCTGAGACGCAGAGATGCTGAGACGCAGAGATGCTGAGACGCAGAGACACTGAGACGCAGAGTCTCTGATGCAAAGACGCAGAGACACTGAGACGCAGAGACGTTGAGACACAGAGACTCTGAGACGCAGAGACGTTGAGACGCAGAGACACTGAGACGCAGAGACTCTAAGACGCAGAGACACTGAGACGCATAGACTCTAAGACGCAGAGACACTGAGATGCAGAGATACTGAGACACAGAGACTCTGAGGCGCAGAGACGCACAGACGGAGAGACACAAAGACGCAGAGACACTGAGACACAGAGACTCTGAGGCGCAGAGACGCACAGACGGAGAGACACAAAGACGCAGAGACACTGAGACGCAGAGACTCTGAGACGCAGAGATACTGAGACGCAGAGACGTTGAGACGCAGAGACACTGAGACTCAGAGACTCTGAGACGCAGAACACTGAGACGCAGAGACTCTGAGACGCAGAGACGCAGAGACATTGAGACGCAGAGACGTTGAGACGCAGAGACACTGAGACACTGAGACGCGGAGACAGTGAGACACAGAGATTCTGAGACGCAGAGACGCAGAGACTCTGAGACGCAGAGACGTTGAGACGCAGAGACACTGAGAGTCAGACACTCAGAGACTCTGAGACGCAGAGACGCAGAGACACTAAGACGCAGAGACTCTGAGACGCAGAGACGCAGAGACACTGAGACGCAGAGACACTGAGACGCAGAGACTCTGAGACTCTGAGACGCAGAGACGTTGAGACGCAGAGACACTGAGACGTAGAGACTCTGAGACGCCGAGACGCTGAGACGCAGAGACACTGAGACGCACAGACTCTGAGGCGCAGAGATGCACAGACGCAGAGACAGAAGGACGCAGAGACACTGAGACACAGAGACTCTGAGACGCAGAGACGCAGAGACACTGAGACGCAGAGACTCTGAGACGCAGAGAGGCAGAGACTCTGAGACGCAGAGACGTTGAGACGCAGAGACACTGAGACGCAGAGACTCTGAGACGCAGAGACACTGAGACACTGAGACGCAGAGACACTGAGACACAGAGACTCTGAGACGCAGAGACGCAGAGACACTGAGACACAGAGCCTCTGAGACGCAGAGACGCAGAGACTCTGAGACGCAGAGACGTTGAGACGCAGAGACACTGAGACGCAGAGACACTGAGACACACAGACTCTGAGGCGCAGAGATGCACAGACGCAGAGACACTGAGACGCAGAGACACTGAGACGCAGAGACTCTGAGACGCAGAGACGCAGAGACTCTGAGACGCAGAGACGTTGAGACGCAGAGACACTGAGACGCAGAGACACTGAGACGCAGAGACTCTGAGACGCAGAGACGCAGAGACACTGAGACGCAGAGAAACTGAGACGCAGAGACACTGAGACGCAGAGAATCTGAGACACACAGACTCTGAGACGCAGAGACTCTGAGACACAGAGACTCTGAGACGCATAGATACTGAGATGCAGAGACACTGAGACGCAGAGACTCTGAGACGCTGAGACGCAGAGACGCTGAGACGCAGCGACACTGAGACGCAGAGACACTGAGGTGCAGAGAGGCACAGACGCAGAGACACTGAGACGCAGAGACACTGAGACGCAAAGACTCTGAGACGCAGAGACGCAGAGACACTGAGACGCAGAGACGCAGAGACTCAGAAATACTGAGACGCAGAGACTCTGAGACGCAGAGACGCTGAGACGCAGAGACACTGAGATGCAGAGTCTCTGATGCAAAGACGCAGAGACACTGAGACGCAGAGACGTTGAGACACAGAGACTCTGAGACGCAGAGACGTTGAGACGCAGAGACTCTGAGACGCAGAGACACTGAGACGCAAAGACACTGAGACGCAGAGACTCTGAGACGCAGAGACGTTGAGACGCAGAGACTCTAAGACGCAGAGACACTGAGACGCAGAGACTCTAAGACGCAGAGACACAGAGACGCAGAGAAACTGAGACGCAGAGACACTGAGACGCAGAGAATCTGAGACACACAGACTCTGAGACGCAGAGACTCTGAGACACAGAGACTCTGAGACGCATAGATACTGAGATGCAGAGACACTGAGACGCAGAGACTCTGAGACGCTGAGACGCAGAGACGCTGAGACGCAGCGACACTGAGACGCAGAGACACTGAGGTGCAGAGAGGCACAGACGCAGAGACACTGAGACGCAGAGACACTGAGACGCAAAGACTCTGAGACGCAGAGACGCAGAGACACTGAGACGCAGAGACGCAGAGACTCAGAAATACTGAGACGCAGAGACTCTGAGACGCAGAGACGCTGAGACGCAGAGACACTGAGATGCAGAGTCTCTGATGCAAAGACGCAGAGACACTGAGACGCAGAGACGTTGAGACACAGAGACTCTGAGACGCAGAGACGTTGAGACGCAGAGACTCTGAGACGCAGAGACACTGAGACGCAAAGACACTGAGACGCAGAGACTCTGAGACGCAGAGACGTTGAGACGCAGAGACTCTAAGACGCAGAGACACTGAGACGCAGAGACTCTAAGACGCAGAGACACTGAGACGCAGAGACTCTGAGACGCAGAGACGTTGAGACGCAGAGACTCTGAGACGCAGAGACACTGAGACGCAGAGACACTGAGATGCAGAGACACTGAGACGCAGAGACTCTGAGGCGCAGAGGCGCACAGACGCAGAGACACTGAGATGCAGAGACGTTGAGACGCAGAGACGCAGAGACACTGAGACGCAGAGACGCAGAGACTCAGAAATACTGAGACGCAGAGACACTGAGACGCAGAGACGCAGAGACTCAGAAATCTTGAGACGCAGAGACGCTGAGACGCAGAGACGCAGAGATGCTGAGACTCAGAGACACTGAGACGCAGAGACTCTGAGACGCAGAGACACTGAGACGCAAAGACTCTGAGGCGCAGATACGCACAGACACAGAGACACTGAGACGCAGAGACTCTGAGACGCAGAGACGCAGAGACACTGAGATGCACAGACTACGAGACGCAGAGACGTTGAGACGCAGAGACACTGAGACGCAGAGACTCTGAGACGCAGAGACACTGAGACACTGAGACGCAGAGACACTGAGACACAGAGACTCTGAGACGCAGAGACACTGAGACACTGAGACGCAGAGACACTGAGACACAGAGACTCTGAGACGCAGAGACACTGTGACTCTGAGACGCAGAGACGTTGAGACGCAGAGACACTGAGACGCAGAGACTCTGAGACGCAGAGACTCTTAGATGCAGAGACACTGAGTCGCAGAGAAACTGTGACGCAGAGACGCAGAGACACAGAGACACTGAGACGCAGAGACACTGAGACGCAGAGACACTGTGACGCTGAGACTCTGAGACGCAGAGACGTTGAGACGCAGAGACTCTGAGTCGCAGAGACACTGTGACGCTGAGACTCTGAGACGCAGAGACTCTGAGACGCAGAGACGCTGAGACGCAGAGATGCTGAGACGCAGAGACGCTGAGACGCAGAGATGCTGAGACGCAGAGACACTGAGACACTGAGACACTGAGACGCAGAGACTCTGAGACGCAGAGACACTGAGACGCAGAGACAGTGAGACGCAGAGACTTTGAGGCGCAGAGACGTTGAGACGCAGAGACACTGAGACACACAGACTCTGAGACGCAGAGACACTGAGACGCAGAGACACTGAGACGCAGAGACACTGAGACGCAGAGACTCTGAGGCGCAGAGACGTTGAGACGCAGAGACACTGAGACACACAGACTCTGAGACGCAGAGACACTGAGACGCAGAGACACTGAGACGCAGAGACAGTGAGACACAGAGACACTGAGACGCAGAGACTCTGAGACGCAGAGACGTTGAGAGGCAGAGACACTGAGATATAGAGACACTGAGACGCAGAGACTCTGAGACGCAGAAACGCAGAGAGTCTGAGACGCAGAGATACTGAGACGCAGAGACTCTGAGGCGCAGAGGCGCAGAGAGTCTGAGACGCAGAGACACTGAGACGCAGAGACTCTGAGGCGCAGTGACGCACAGACGCAGAGACACTGAGACGCAGAGACACTGAGACGCAGAGATACTGAGACGCAGAGAGTCTGAGGCGCAGAGACGTTGAGACGCAGAGACACTGAGATGCAGAGACACTGAGACGCAGAGACTCTGAGGCGCAGAGGCACACAAACGCAGAGACACTGAGACGCAGAGACGTTGAGACGCAGAGACACTGAGACACACAGACTCTGAGACGCAGAGACTCTGAGACGCAGAGACGTTGAGACACAGAGACACTGAGATGCAGAGACAGTGAGACGCAGAGACTCTGAGGCGCAGAGACGCACAGACACAGAGACACTGAGACGCAGAGACTCTGAGACACAGAGACGCAGAGACACTGAGACGCAGAGACACTGAGACACTGAGATGCTGAGACACTGAGACGCAGAGACTCTGAGGCGCAGAGACACTGAGACGCAGAGACACTGAGACACAGAGACTCTCAGACGCAGCGACTCTGAGACGCAGAGACTCTGAGACGCAGAGACACTGAGACGCAGAGACACTGAGACGCAGAGACGTTGAGACGCAGAGACTCTGAGACACTGAGACTCTGAGACGCTGAGACTCTGAGACGCAGAGACTCTGCGACACAGCGACGCAGAGACTCTGTGACGCAGAGACACAGAGACACTGAGACGCAGAGACACAGAGACACAGAGACACTGAGACGCAGAGACACTGAGACGCAGAGACACAGAGACACTGAGACTCTGAGACGCAGAGACACTGAGACGCAGAGACACTGAGACGCAGAGACACTGAGACGCAGAGTCACTGAGACACAGAGACACTGAGACACTGAGACGCAGAGACACTGAGACGCAGAGACACAGAGACACTGAGACTCTGAGACGCAGAGACTCTGAGACGCAGAGACACTGAGACACAGAGACACTGAGACTCTGAGACGCAGAGACTCTGAGACGCAGAGACACTGAGACACAGAGACACTGAGACTCTGAGACGCAGAGACACTGAGACGCAGAGACACTGAGACGCAGAGACACAGAGACTCTGAGACGCAGAGACACTGAGACACAGAGACACTGAGACGCAGAGACTCTGAGACACAGAGACACTGAGACGCAGAGACACTGAGACGCAGAGACTCTGAGACGCAGAGACACTGAGACGCCCAGACACTGAGACGCCCAGACACTGAGACGCAGAGACACTGAGACGCTGAGACTCTGAGACTCTTAGACGCAAAAACTCAGACGCAGAGACACTGAGACGCAAAGACGCAGAGACACTGAGACGCAGAGATACTGAGACGCAGAGATACTGAGACGGAGAGACTCTGAGACGCAGAGACTCTGAGACGCAGAGAAACTGAGACGCAGAGATACTGAGACGCAGAGACTCTGAGACGCAGAGACGCTGAGACGTAGACACAGAGACACTGAGACGCAGAGATACTGAGACGCAGAGACACTGAGACACTGAGACGCTGAGACACTGAGACGCTGAGACACTGAGACGCAGAGACTCTGAGACGCAGCGACTCTGAGACGCAGAGACTCTGAGACGCAGAGACACTGAGACGCAGAGACACTGAGACGCAGAGACGTTGAGACGCAGAGACTCTGAGACACTGAGACTCTGAGACGCAGAGACTCTGAGACACAGAGACTCTGCGACACAGCGACGCAGAGACTCTGTGACGCAGAGACACAGAGACACAGAGACACTGAGACGCAGAGACACTAAGACACTGAGACGCAGAGATGCACAGACACAGAGACACTGAGACTCTGAGACGCAGAGACACTGAGACGCAGAGACACTGAGACGCAGAGTCACTGAGACACAGAGACACTGAGACTCTGAGACGCAGAGACACTGAGACGCAGAGACACTGAGACGCAGAGACACAGAGACACTGAGACGCAGAGACACTGAGACGCAGAGACTCTGAGACGCAGAGACACTGAGACACAGAGACACTGAGACTCTGAGACGCAGAGACTCTGAGATGCAGAGACACTGAGACACAGAGACACTGAGACTCAGAGACGCAGAGACACTGAGACGCAGAGACACTGAGACGCAGTGACACAGAGACTCTGAGACGCAGAGACACTGAGACGCAGAGACACTGAGACACAGAGACACTGAGACTCTGAGACGCAGAGACACTGAGACACAGAGACACTGAGACTCTGAGACGCAGAGACACTGAGACGCAGAGACACTGAGACGCAGTGACACAGAGACTCTGAGACGCAGAGACACTGAGACGCAGAGACACTGAGACGCAGAGACACTGAGACGCAGAGACTCTGAGACGCAGAGACACTGAGACGCCCAGACACTGAGACGCCCAGACACTGAGACGCAGAGACACTGAGACGCTGAGACTCTGAGACTCTTAGACGCAAAAACTCAGACACAGAGACACTGTGACGCAAAGACGCAGAGACACTGAGACGCAGAGATACTGAGACGCAGAGATACTGAGACGCAGAGACTCTGAGACGCAGAGACTCTGAGACGCAGAGAAACTGAGACGCAGAGATACCGAGACGCAGAGACTCTGAGACGCAGAGACGCTGAGACGTAGACACAGAGACGCAGAGACACTGAGACGCAAAGACTCAGAGACGCAGAGACGCAGAGACACTGAGACGCAGAGACGCAGAGACTCTGAGACGCAGAGACGCTGAGAATCAGAGACACTGAGATGCAGAGTCTCTGATGCCAAGACGCAGAGACACTGAGACGCAGAGACGTTGAGACACAGAGACTCTGAGACGCAGAGACGTTGAGACGCAGAGACTCTGAGACGCAGAGACACTGAGACGCAAAGACACTGAGACGCAGAGACTCTGAGACGCAGAGACGTTGAGACGCAGAGACTCTAAGACGCAGAGACACTGAGACGCAGAGACTCTAAGACGCAGAGACACTGAGACGCAGCGACTCTGAGACGCAGAGACGTTGAGACGCAGAGACTCTGAGACGCAGAGACACTGAGACGCAGAGACACTGAGATGCAGAGACACTGAGACGCAGAGACTCTGATGCGCAGAGGCGCACAGACGCAGAGACACTGAGATGCAGAGACGTTGAGACGCAGAGACGCAGAGACACTGAGACGCAGAGACGCAGAGACTCAGAAATACTGAGACGCAGAGACACTGAGACGCAGAGACGCAGAGACTCAGAAATATTGAGACGCAGAGACGCTGAGACGCAGAGATGCTGAGACTCAGAGACACTGAGACGCAGAGACTCTGAGACGCAGAGACACTGAGACGCAAAGACTCTGAGGCGCAGATACGCACAGACACAGAGACACTGAGACGCAGAGACTCTGAGACGCAGAGACGCAGAGACACTGAGATGCACAGACTACGAGACGCAGAGACGTTGAGACGCAGAGACACTGAGACGCAGAGACTCTGAGACGCAGAGACACTGAGACACTGAGACGCAGAGACTCTTAGATGCAGAGACACTGAGTCGCAGAGAAACTGTGACGCAGAGACGCAGAGACACAGAGACACTGAGACGCAGAGACACTGAGACGCAGAGACACTGTGACGCTGAGACTCTGAGACGCAGAGACGCAGAGACTCTGAGTCGCAGAGACACTGTGACGCTGAGACTCTGAGACGCAGAGACACTGAGACACTGAGACGCAGAGACTCTGAGACGCAGAGACGCTGAGACGCAGAGATGCTGAGACGCTGAGACACTGAGACGCAGAGACAGTGAGACGCAGAGACACTGAGACGCAGAGACTCTGAGGCGCAGAGACGTTGAGACGCAGAGACACTGAGACACACAGACTCTGAGACGCAGAGACACTGAGACGCAGAGACACTGAGACGCAGAGACACTGAGACACAGAGACACTGAGACGCAGAGACTCTGAGACGCAGAGACGTTGAGAGGCAGAGACACTGAGATATAGAGACACTGAGACGCAGAGACTCTGAGACGCAAAAACGCAGAGAGTCTGAGACGCAGAGATACTGAGACGCAGAGACTCTGAGGCGCAGAGGCGCAGAGAGTCTGAGACGCAGAGACACTGAGACGCAGAGACTCTGAGGCGCAGTGGCGCACAGACGCAGAGACACTGAGACGCAGAGACACTGAGACGCAGAGATACTGAGACGCAGAGACACTGAGACGCAGAGAGTCTGAGGCGCAGAGACGTTGAGACGCAGAGACACTGAGATGCAGAGACACTGAGACGCAGAGACTCTGAGGCGCAGAGGCGCACAAACGCAGAGACACTGAGACGCAGAGACGTTGAGACGAAGAGACACTGAGACACACAGACTCTGAGACGCAGAGACTCTGAGACGCAGAGACGTTGAGACACAGAGACACTGAGATGCAGAGACAGTGAGACGCAGAGACTCTGAGGCGCAGAGACGCACAGACACAGAGACACTGAGACGCAGAGACTCTGAGACACAGAGACGCAGAGACACTGAGACGCAGAGACACTGAGACACTGAGATGCTGAGACACTGAGACGCAGAGACTCTGAGGCGCAGAGACACTGAGACGCAGAGACACTGAGACACAGAGACTCTGAGACGCAGCGACTCTGAGACGCAGAGACTCTGAGACGCAGAGACACTGAGACGCAGAGACACTGAGACGCAGAGACGTTGAGACGCAGAGACTCTGAGACACTGAGACTCTGAGACGCAGAGACTCTGAGACGCAGAGACTCTGCGACACAGCGACGCAGAGACTCTGTGACGCAGAGACACAGAGACACAGAGACACTGAGACGCAGAGACACTGAGACACAGAGACACTGAGACGCAGAGACACTGAGACGCAGAGACACAGAGACACTGAGACTCTGAGACGCAGAGACACTGAGACGCAGAGACACTGAGACGCAGAGACACTGAGACGCAGAGTCACTGAGACACAGAGACACTGAGACACTGAGACGCAGAGACACTGAGACGCAGAGACACAGAGACACTGAGACTCTGAGACGCAGAGACTCTGAGACGCAGAGACACTGAGACACAGAGACACTGAGACTCTGAGACGCAGAGACTCTGAGACGCAGAGACACTGAGACACAGAGACACTGAGACTCTGAGACGCAGAGACACTGAGACGCAGAGACACTGAGACGCAGAGACACAGAGACTCTGAGACGCAGAGACACTGAGACACAGAGACACTGAGACGCAGAGACTCTGAGACGCAGAGACACTGAGACGCAGAGACACTGAGACGCAGAGACTCTGAGATGCAGAGACACTGAGACGCCCAGACACTGAGACGCCCAGACACTGAGACGCAGAGACACTGAGACGCTGAGACTCTGAGACTCTTAGACGCAAAAACTCAGACGCAGAGACACTGAGACGCAAAGACGCAGAGACACTGAGACGCAGAGATACTGAGACGCAGAGATACTGAGACGCAGAGACTCTGAGACGCAGAGACTCTGAGACGCAGAGAAACTGAGACGCAGAGATACTGAGACGCAGAGACTCTGAGACGCAGAGACGCTGAGACGTAGACACAGAGACACTGAGACGCAGAGATACTGAGACGCAGAGACACTGAGACACTGAGACGCTGAGACACTGAGACGCAGAGACTCTGAGACGCAGCGACTCTGAGACGCAGAGACACTGAGACGCAGAGACACTGAGACACTGAGACGCTGAGACACTGAGACGCTGAGACACTGAGACGCTGAGACTCTGAGACGCAGCGACTCTGAGACGCAGAGACTCTGAGACGCAGAGACTCTGAGACGCAGAGACACTGAGACGCTGAGACGTTGAGACGCAGAGACTCTGAGACACTGAGACTCTGAGACGCAGAGACTCTGAGACGCAGAGACTCTGCGACACAGCGACGCAGAGACTCTGTGACGCAGAGACACAGAGACACAGAGACACTGAGACGCAGAGACACAAAGACACTGAGACGCAGAGACACTGAGACGCAGAGACACAGAGACACTAAGACTCTGAGACGCAGAGACACTGAGACGCAGAGACACTGAGACGCAGAGTCACTGAGACACAGAGACACTGAGACTCTGAGACGCAGAGACACTGAGACGCAGAGACACTGAGACGCAGAGACACAGAGACACTGAGACGCAGAGACACTGAGACGCAGAGACTCTGAGACGCAGAGACACTGAGACCCAGAGACACTGAGACTCTGAGACGCAGAGACTCTGAGACGCAGAGACACTGAGACACAGAGACACTGAGACTCTGAGACGCAGAGACACTGAGACGCAGAGACACTGAGACGCAGTGACACAGAGACTCTGAGACGCAGAGACACTGAGACGCAGAGACACTGAGACGCAGAGACACTGAGACACAGAGACACTGAGACACAGAGACACTGAGACTCTGAGACGCAGAGACTCTGAGACGCAGAGACACTAAGACACAGAGACACTGAGACTCTGAGACGCAGAGACACTGAGACGCAGACACACTGAGACGCAGTGACACAGAGACTCTGAGACGCAGAGACACTGAGACGCAGAGACACTGAGACGCAGAGACACTGAGACGCCCAGACACTGAGACGCCCAGACACTGAGACGCAGAGACACTGAGACGCTGAGACTCTGAGACTCTTAGACGCAAAAACTCAGATGCAGAGACACTGAGACGCAGAGACACTGAGACGCAGAGATACTGAGACGCAGAGATACTGAGACGCAGAGACTCTGAGACGCAGAGACTCTGAGACGCAGAGAAACTGAGACGCAGAGATACCGAGACGCAGAGACACTGAGACGCAGAGACACTGAGACACTGAGACGCTGAGACGCAGAGACTCTGAGACACAGACGCAAAGACGCAGAGACACTGAGACGCCCAGACACTGAGACGCAGAGACACTGAGACGCTGAGACTCTGAGACTCTTAGACGCAAAAACTCAGACGCAGAGACACTGAGACGCAAAGACGCAGAGACACTGAGACGCAGAGATACTGAGACGCAGAGATACTGAGACGCAGAGACTCTGAGACGCAGAGAATCTGAGACGCAGAGAAACTGAGACGCAGAGATACCGAGACGCAGAGACTCTGAGACGCAGAGACGCTGAGACGTAGACACAGAGACACTGAGACGCAGAGACACTGAGACGCAAAGACTCTGAGACGCAGAGACGCAGAGACGCAGAGACACTGAGACGCAGAGACGCAGAGACTCAGAAATACTGAGACGCAGAGACTCTGAGACGCAGAGACGCTGAGACGCAGAGACACTGAGATGCAGAGTCTCTGATGCAAAGACGCAGAGACACTGAGACGCAGAGACGTTGAGACACAGAGACTCTGAGACGCAGAGACGTTGAGACGCAGAGACTCTGAGACGCAGAGACACTGAGACGCAAAGACACTGAGACGCAGAGACTCTGAGACGCAGAGACGTTGAGACGCAGAGACTCTAAGACGCAGAGACACTGAGACGCAGAGACTCTAAGACGCAGAGACACTGAGACGCAGAGACTCTGAGACGCAGAGACGTTGAGACGCAGAGACTCTGAGACGCAGAGACACTGAGACGCAGAGACACTGAGATGCAGAGACACTGAGACGCAGAGACTCTGATGCGCAGAGGCGCACAGACGCAGAGACACTGAGATGCAGAGACGTTGAGACGCAGAGACGCAGAGACACTGAGACGCAGAGACGCAGAGACTCAGAAATACTGAGACGCAGAGACACTGAGACGCAGAGACGCAGAGACTCAGAAATATTGAGACGCAGAGACGCTGAGACGCTGAGACGCAGAGACGCAGAGATGCTGAGACTCAGAGACACTGAGACGCAGAGACTCTGAGACGCAGAGACACTGAGACGCAAAGACTCTGAGGCGCAGATACGCACAGACACAGAGACACTGAGACGCAGAGACTCTGAGACGCAGAGACGCAGAGACACTGAGATGCACAGACTACGAGACGCAGAGACGTTGAGACGCAGAGACACTGAGACGCAGAGACTCTGAGACGCAGAGACACTGAGACACTGAGACGCAGAGACACTGAGACACAGAGACTCTGAGACGCAGAGACACTGTGACTCTGAGACGCAGAGACGTTGAGACGCAGAGACACTGAGGCGCAGAGACTCTGAGACGCAGAGACACTGAGACACTGAGACGCAGAGACTCTTAGATGCAGAGACACTGAGTCGCAGAGAAACTGTGACGCAGAGACGCAGAGACACAGAGACACTGAGACGCAGAGACACTGAGACGCAGAGACACTGTGACGCTGAGACTCTGAGACGCAGAGACGCAGAGACTCTGAGTCGCAGAGACACTGTGACGCTGAGACTCTGAGACGCAGAGACACTGAGACACTGAGACGCAGAGACTCTGAGACGCAGAGACGCTGAGACGCAGAGATGCTGAGACGCAGAGACACTGAGACGCAGAGACAGTGAGACGCAGAGACACTGAGACGCAGAGACACTGAGACGCAGAGACTCTGAGGCGCAGAGACGTTGAGACGCAGAGACACTGAGACACACAGACTCTGAGACGCAGAGACACTGAGACACAGAGACACTGAGACGCAGAGACTCTGAGACGCAGAGACGTTGAGAGGCAGAGACACTGAGATATAGAGACACTGAGACGCAGAGACTCTGAGACGCAGAAACGCAGAGAGTCTGAGACGCAGAGATACTGAGACGCAGAGACTCTGAGGCGCAGAGGCGCAGAGAGTCTGAGACGCAGAGACACTGAGACGCAGAGACTCTGAGGCGCAGTGGCGCACAGACGCAGAGACACTGAGACGCAGAGACACTGAGACGCAGAGATACTGAGACGCAGAGACACTGAGACGCAGAGAGTCTGAGGCGCAGAGACGTTGAGACGCAGAGACACTGAGATGCAGAGACACTGAGACGCAGAGACTCTGAGGCGCAGAGGCGCACAAACGCAGAGACACTGAGACGCAGAGACGTTGAGACGCAGAGACACTGAGACACACAGACTCTGAGACGCAGAGACTCTGAGACGCAGAGACGTTGAGACACAGAGACACTGAGATGCAGAGACAGTGAGACGCAGAGACTCTGAGGCGCAGAGACGCACAGACACAGAGACACTGAGACGCAGAGACTCTGAGACACAGAGACGCAGAGACACTGAGACGCAGAGACACTGAGACACTGAGATGCTGAGACACTGAGACGCAGAGACTCTGAGGCGCAGAGACACTGAGACGCAGAGACACTGAGACACAGAGACTCTGAGACGCAGCGACTCTGAGACGCAGAGACTCTGAGACGCAGAGACACTGAGACGCAGAGACACTGAGACGCAGAGACGTTGAGACGCAGAGACTCTGAGACACTGAGACTCTGAGACGCAGAGACTCTGAGACGCAGAGACTCTGCGACACAGCGACGCAGAGACTCTGTGACGCAGAGACACAGAGACACAGAGACACTGAGACGCAGAGACACTGAGACACAGAGACACTGAGACGCAGAGACACTGAGACGCAGAGACACAGAGACACTGAGACTCTGAGACGCAGAGACACTGAGACGCAGAGACACTGAGACGCAGAGACACTGAGACGCAGAGTCACTGAGACACAGAGACACTGAGACGCAGAGACACTGAGACGCAGAGACACAGAGACACTGAGACTCTGAGACGCAGAGACTCTGAGACGCAGAGACACTGAGACACAGAGACACTGAGACTCTGAGACGCAGAGACTCTGAGACGCAGAGACACTGAGACACAGAGACACTGAGACTCTGAGACGCAGAGACACTGAGACGCAGAGACACTGAGACGCAGAGACACAGAGACTCTGAGACGCAGAGACACTGAGACACAGAGACACTGAGACGCAGAGACTCTGAGACGCAGAGACACTGAGACGCAGAGACACTGAGACGCAGAGACTCTGAGATGCAGAGACACTGAGACGCCCAGACACTGAGACGCCCAGACACTGAGACGCAGAGACACTGAGACGCTGAGACTCTGAGACTCTTAGACGCAAAAACTCAGACGCAGAGACACTGAGACGCAAACACGCAGAGACACTGAGACGCAGAGATACTGAGACGCAGAGATACTGAGACGCTGAGACACTGAGACGCAGAGACTCTGAGACGCAGCGACTCTGAGACGCAGAGACTCTGAGACGCAGAGACACTGAGACGCAGAGACACTGAGACGCTGAGACGTTGAGACGCAGAGACTCTGAGACACTGAGACTCTGAGACGCAGAGACTCTGAGACGCAGAGACTCTGCGACACAGCGACGCAGAGACTCTGTGACGCAGAGACACAGAGACACTGAGACGCAGAGACACAAAGACACTGAGACGCAGAGACACTGAGACGCAGAGACACAGAGACACTGAGACTCTGAGACGCAGAGACACTGAGACGCAGAGACACTGAGACGCAGAGTCACTGAGACACAGAGACACTGAGACTCTGAGACGCAGAGACACTGAGACGCAGAGACACTGAGACGCAGAGACACAGAGACACTGAGACGCAGAGACACTGAGACGCAGAGACTCTGAGACGCAGAGACACTGAGACCCAGAGACACTGAGACTCTGAGACGCAGAGACTCTGAGACGCAGAGACACTGAGACACAGAGAAACTGAGACTCTGAGACGCAGAGACACTGAGACGCAGACACACTGAGACGCAGTGACACAGAGACTCTGAGACGCAGAGACACTGAGACGCAGAGACACTGAGACGCAGAGACACTGAGACGCAGAGACACTGAGACGCCCAGACACTGAGACGCAGAGACACTGAGACGCTGAGACTCTGAGACTCTTAGACGCAAAAACTCAGACGCAGAGACACTGAGACGCAGAGACACTGAGACGCAGAGATACTGAGACGCAGAGATACTGAGACGCAGAGACTCTGAGACGCAGAGACTCTGAGACGCAGAGAAACTGAGACGCAGAGATACCGAGACGCAGAGACTCTGAGACGCAGAGACTCTGAGACGTAGACACAGAGACACTGAGACGCAGAGATACTGAGACGCAGAGACACTGAGACGCAGAGACACTGAGACACTGAGACGCTGAGACGCAGAGACTCTGAGACACAGACGCAAAGACGCAGAGACACTGAGACGCAGAGACTCTGAGATGCAGAGACTCTGAGACGCAGAGACGTTGAGATGTAGAGACACTAAGACGCAGAGACACTGAGACGCAGAGACTCTGAGATGCAGAGACACTGAGTCGCAGTGACACAAAGACGCAGAGAAACTGCGACGCAGAGACGCAGAGACACTGAGACGCAGGGATACTGAGACGCAGAGACACTGAGACGTAGAGACTCTGAGACGCCGAGACGCTGAGATGCAGAGACACTGAGACGCAGAGACTCTGAAATACTGAGACGCAGAGACTCTGAGACGCAGAGACGCAGAGACTCAGAAATACTGAGACGCAGAGACTCTGAGACGCAGAGAAGCTGAGACGCTGAGACGCAGAGATACTGAGACGCAGAGACACTGAGACGCAGAGAGTCTGAGACGCTGAGACTCTGAGACGCAGAGACACTGAGACACTGAGACACTGAGACGCAGAGACTCTGAGACGCAGAGACTCTGCGACACAGCAACGCAGAGACTCTGAGACGCAGAGACACAGAGACACAGAGACACTGAGACTCTGAGACGCAGAGACGCTCAGAGGCAGAGACTCTGAGACGCAGAGTCACTGAGACACAGAGACACTGAGACTCTGAGACGCAGAGACACTGAGACACAGAGACTCTGAGACGCAGAGACACTGAGACGCAGAAACTCTGAGACGCAGAGATGCAGAGACTCTGAGACGCAGAGACGTTGAGACGTAGAGACACTGAGACGCAGAGACTCTGAGACGCAGAGATGCAGAGACACTGAGACGCAGAGGAACTGAGACCCAGAGACTCTGAGATGTAGAGGCACTGAGTCGCAGAGGAACTGAGACGCAGAGACCCTGAGACGCAGTGACACAAAGATGCAGAGAAACTGTGACGCAGAGACGCAGAGACACAGAGACACTGAGATGCAGAGATACTGAGAAGCAGAGACGCAGTGACGCAGAGACGCAGAGACGCAGAGACTCTGAGACGCAGAGACGCAGAGATACTGAGACGCAGAGGTGTACGGACGCAGAGACACTGAGACGCAGAGACGCAGAGACTCTGAGACGCAGAGACTGTGAGACGCAGAGACGCAGAGACTCTGAGACGCAGAGACGCAGAGACTCAGAGACTCTGAGACGCAGAGACTCTGAGACGCAGAGACGCAGAGACTCTGAGACGCAGAGACGTTGAGACGCAGAGACACTGAGACGCGGAGACACTGAGACACTGAGACGCAGAGACTCTGAGACGCAGAGACGTTGAGACGCAGAGACACTGAGACGCAGAGACGCAGAGAAACTGAGACGCAGAGACGCAGAGACACTGAGACGCAGAGACACTGAGACGCAGAGACTCTGAGACTCTGAGACGCAGAGACTCTGAGAAGCAGAGACTCTGAGACGCAGAGACGCAGAGACACTGAGACGCAGAGACTCTGAGACGCAGAGAGGCAGAGACTCTGAGACGCAGAGACGTTGAGACGCAGAGACACTGAGACGCAGAGACTCTGAGACGCAGAGACGCAGAGACACTGAGACACAGGGACTCTGAGACGCAGAGACGCAGAGACACTGAGACACTGAGACGCAGAGACTCTGAGACGCAGAGACTCTGAGACGCAGAGACGTTGAGACGCAGAGACACTGAGACGCAGAGACACTGAGACGCAGAGACACTGAGACGCAGAGACACTGAGATGCAGAGACACTGAGACGCAGAGACACTGAGATGCAGAGACACTGAGACACACAGACTCTGAGGCGCAGGGATGCACAGACGCAGAGACACTGAGACGCAGAGACTCTGAGACGCAGAGACGCAGAGACTCTGAGACGCAGAGACGTTGAGACGCAGAGACACTGAGACGCGGAGACACTGAGACACAGAGACTCTGAGACGCAGAGACACTGAGACGCAGAGACACTGAGACGCAGAGACACTGAGACACACAGACTCTGAGACGCAGAGACTCTGAGACGCAGAGACGTTGAGACGCAGAGACTCTGAGACGCAGAGACGCTGAGACGCAGAGACGTTGAGACGCAGAGACACTGAGACGCAGAGACTCTGAGACGCAGAGACGCTGAGACGCAGAGACACTGAGACGCAGAGACTCTGAGACGCAGAGACTCTGAGACGCAGAGAACCTGAGACGCAGAGACACTGAGACGCAGAGACTCTGAGACGCAGAGACGCTGAGACACAGAGACGCTGAGACGCAGAGACTCTGAGGCACAGAGACGCAGAGACACTGAGACGCAGAGACTCTGAGACGCAGAGACGCTGAGACGCAGAGACGCTGAGACGCAGCGACACTGAGACGCAGAGACGCTGAGACGCAGCGACACTGAGACGCAGAGACACTGAGACGCAGAGACCCTGAGGCACAGAGGCGCAGAGACACTGAGACGCAGAGACACTGAGACGCAGAGATCCTGAGATGCAGAGACACTGAGACGCAGAGACTCTGAGGTGCAGAGACGCACAGACGCAGAGACACTGAGACGCAGAGACACTGAGACGCAAAGACTCTGAGACGCAGAGACGCAGAGACACTGAGACGCAGAGACGCAGAGACTCAGAAATACTGAGACGCAGAGACTCTGAGACGCAGAGACGCTGAGACGCAGAGATGCTGAGATGCAGAGACACTGAGACGCAGAGACACTGAGATGCAGAGTCTCTGATGCAAAGTCGCAGAGACACTGAGACGCAGAGACGTTGAGACACAGAGACTCTGAGACGCAGAGACGTTGAGACGCAGAGACACTGAGACGCAGAGACTCTGAGACGCAGAGACGTTGAGACGCCGAGACTCTGAGACGCAGAGACACTGAGACGCAAAGACTCTGAGACGCAGAGACGTTGAGAGGCAGAGACACTGAGATGCAGAGACACTGAGACACAGAGACTCTGAGGCGCAGAGACGCACAGACGCAGAGACACAAAGACGCAGAGACACTGAGACGCAGAGACTCTGAGGCGCAGAGACGCAGTGACGCAGAGACAATGAGACGCAGAGACTCTGAGACGCAGAGACGCAGAGATACTGAGACGCAGAGGTGCACGGACGCAGAGACACTGAGACGCAGAGACGTTGAGGCGCAGAGACACTGAGACTCAGAGACTCTGAGACGCAGAGACTCTGAGACGCAGAGACGCAGAGACTTTGAGACGCAGAGACGTTGAGACGCAGAGACACTGAGACACTGAGACGCGGAGACAGTGAGACACAGAGATTCTGAGACGCAGAGACGCAGAGACTCTGAGACGCAGAGACACTGAGACGCGGAGACACTGAGACACAGAGAATCTGAGGTGCAGAGACGCACAAACGCAGAGACACTGAGACGCAGAGACACTGAGACGCAGAGACACTGAGACACACAGACTCTGAGACGCAGAGACTCTGAGACGCAGAGACGTTGAGACGCAGAGACTCTGAGACGCATAGATACTGAGACGCAGAGACACTGAGACGCAGAGACGCTGAGACGCAGAGACGCTGAGACGCAGCGACACTGAGACGCAGAGACTCTGAGACGCAGAGACACTGAGACGCAGAGACTCTGAGACGCAGAGACACGGAGACGCAGAGACTCTGAGGCACAGAGACGCAGAGACACTGAGACGCAGAGACTCTGAGGTGCAGAGACGCACAGACGCAGAGACACTGAGACGCAGAGACACTGAGACGCAAAGACTCTGAGACGCAGAGACGCAGAGACACTGAGACGCAGAGACGCAGAGACTCAGAAATACTGAGACGCAGAGACTCTGAGACGCAGAGACGCTGAGACGCAGAGATGCTGAGATGCAGAGACACTGAGACGCAGAGACACTGAGACGCAGAGTCTCTGATGCAAAGACACTGAGACGCAGAGACTCTGAGACGCAGAGACTCTGAGACGCAGAGACGTTGAGACGCAGAGACACTGAGACGCAGAGACACTGAGACGCAGAGACACTGAGACACACAGACTCTGAGGCGCAGGGATGCACAGACGCAGAGACACTGAGACGCAGAGACTCTGAGACGCAGAGACGCAGAGACTCTGAGACGCAGAGACGTTGAGACGCAGAGACACTGAGACGCGGAGACACTGAGACACAGAGACTCTGAGACGCAGAGACACTGAGACGCAGAGACACTGAGACGCGGAGACACTGAGAACACAGAGACTCTGAGACGCAGAGACACTGAGACGCAGAGACTCTGAGACGCGGAGACACTGAGACACAGAGACTCTGAGACGCAGAGACACTGAGACGCAGAGACTCTGAGACGCAGAGACTCTGAGACGCAGAGACGTTGAGACGCAGAGACTCTGAGACGCAGAGACGCTGAGACGCAGAGACACTGAGACGCAGAGACTCTGAGACGCAGAGACGCTGAGACGCAGAGACACTGAGACGCAGAGACGCTGAGACGCAGAGACACTGAGACGCAGAGAACCTGAGACGCAGAGACACTGAGACGCAGAGACTCTGAGACGCAGAGACGCTGAGACACAGAGACGCTGAGACGCAGAGACTCTGAGGCACAGAGTCGCAGAGACACTGAGACGCAGAGACTCTGAGACGCAGAGACGCTGAGACGCAGAGACGCTGAGACGCAGCGACACTGAGACGCAGAGACGCTGAGACGCAGCGACACTGAGACGCAGAGACTCTGAGACGCAGAGACACTGAGACGCAGAGACCCTGAGGCACAGAGGCGCAGGGACACTGAGACGCAGAGACACTGAGACGCAGAGATCCTGAGATGCAGAGACACTGAGACGCAGAGACTCTGAGGTGCAGAGACGCACAGACGCAGAGACACTGAGACGCAGAGACACTGAGACGCAAAGACTCTGAGACGCAGAGACGCAGAGACACTGAGACGCAGAGACGCAGAGACTCAGAAATACTGAGATGCAGAGACTCTGAGACGCAGAGACGCTGAGACGCAGAGATGCTGAGATGCAGAGACACTGAGACGCAGAGACACTGAGATGCAGAGTCTCTGATGCAAAGTCGCAGAGACACTGAGACGCAGAGACGTTGAGACACAGAGACTCTGAGACGCAGAGACGTTGAGACGCAGAGACACTGAGACGCAGAGACTCTGAGACGCAGAGACGTTGAGACGCCGAGACTCTGAGACGCAGAGACACTGAGACGCAAAGACTCTGAGACGCAGAGACGTTGAGAGGCAGAGACACTGAGATGCAGAGACACTGAGACACAGAGACTCTGAGGCGCAGAGACGCACAGACGCAGAGACACAAAGACGCAGAGACACTGAGACGCAGAGACTCTGAGGCGCAGAGACGCAGTGACGCAGAGACAATGAGACGCAGAGACTCTGAGACGCAGAGACGCAGAGATACTGAGACGCAGAGGTGCACGGACGCAGAGACACTGAGACGCAGAGACGTTGAGGCGCAGAGACACTGAGACTCAGAGACTCTGAGACGCAGAGACTCTGAGACGCAGAGACGCAGAGACTTTGAGACGCAGAGACGTTGAGACGCAGAGACACTGAGACACTGAGACGCGGAGACAGTGAGACACAGAGATTCTGAGACGCAGAGACGCAGAGACTCTGAGACGCAGAGACACTGAGACGCGGAGACACTGAGACACAGAGAATCTGAGGTGCAGAGACGCACAAACGCAGAGACACTGAGACTCTGAGACACTGAGACGCAGAGACACTGAGACACACAGACTCTGAGACGCAGAGACTCTGAGACGCAGAGACGTTGAGACGCAGAGACTCTGAGACGCATAGATACTGAGACGCAGAGACACTGAGACGCAGAGACTCTGAGACGCAGAGACGCTGAGACGCAGAGACGCTGAGACGCAGCGACACTGAGACGCAGAGACCTCTGAGACGCAGAGACACTGAGACGCAGAGACTCTGAGACGCAGAGACACGGAGACGCAGAGACACTGAGACGCAGAGACTCTGAGGCACAGAGACGCAGAGACACTGAGACGCAGAGACTCTGAGGTGCAGAGACGCACAGACGCAGAGACACTGAGACGCAGAGACACTGAGACGCAAAGACTCTGAGACGCAGAGACGCAGAGACACTGAGACGCAGAGACGCAGAGACTCAGAAATACTGAGACGCAGAGACTCTGAGACGCAGAGACGCTGAGACGCAGAGATGCTGAGATGCAGAGACACTGAGACGCAGAGACACTGAGACGCAGAGTCTCTGATGCAAAGACGCAGAGACGCAGAGACGTTGAGACACAGAGACTCTGAGACGCAGAGACGTTGAGACACAGAGACACTGAGACGCAGAGACATTGAGACACAGAGACTCTGAGACGCAGAGACGTTGAGACGCAGAGACACTGAGACGCAGAGACTCTGAGACGCAGAGACGTTGAGACGCAGAGACTCTGAGACGCAGAGACACTGAGACGCAAAGACTCTGAGACGCAGAGACGTTGAGAGGCAGAGACACTGAGATGCAGAGACACTGAGACACAGAGACTCTGAGGGGCAGAGACGCACAGACGCAGAGACACTGAGACGCAGAGACACTGAGACGCAAAGACTCTGAGACGCAGAGACGCAGAGACACAGAGACGCAGAGACGCAGAGACTCAGAAATACTGAGACGCAGAGACTCTGAGACGCAGAGACGCTGAGACGCAGAGATGCTGAGATGCAGAGACACTGAGACGCAGAGACACTGAGACGCAGAGTCTCTCATGCAAAGACGCAGAGACACTGAGACGCAGAGACGTTGAGACACAGAGACTCTGAGACGCAGAGACGTTGAGACGCAGAGACACTGAGACGCAGAGACTCTAAGACGCAGAGACACTGAGACGCAGAGACTCTAAGACGCAGAGACACTGAGATGCAGAGATACTGAGACACAGAGACTCTGAGGCGCAGAGACGCACAGACGGAGAGACACAAAGACGCAGAGACACTGAGACACAGAGACTCTGAGGCGCAGAGACGCACAGACGGAGAGACACAAAGACGCAGAGACACTGAGACGCAGAGACTCTGAGACGCAGAGATACTGAGACGCAGAGACGTTGAGACGCAGAGACACTGAGACTCAGAGACTCTGAGACGCAGAACACTGAGACGCAGAGACTCTGAGACGCAGAGACGCAGAGACATTGAGACGCAGAGACGTTGAGACGCAGAGACACTGAGACACTGAGACGCGGAGACAGTGAGACACAGAGATTCTGAGACTCAGAGACGCAGAGACTCTGAGACGCAGAGACGTTGAGACGCAGAGACACTGAGACTCAGAGACTCAGAGACTCTGAGACGCAGAGACGCAGAGACACTAAGACGCAGAGACTCTGAGACGCAGAGACGCAGAGACACTGAGACGCAGAGACACTGAGACGCAGAGACTCTGAGACTCTGAGACGCAGAGACTTTGAGACGCAGAGACACTGAGACGCAGAGACTCTGAGAAGCAGAGACACTGAGACGTAGAGACTCTGAGACGCCGAGACGCTGAGACGCAGAGACACTGAGACGCACAGACTCTGAGGCGCAGAGATGCACAGACGCAGAGACAGAAGGACGCAGAGACACTGAGACACAGAGACTCTGAGACGCAGAGACACTGAGACGCAGAGACTCTGAGACGCAGAGAGGCAGAGACTCTGAGACGCAGAGACGTTGAGACGCAGAGACACTGAGACGCAGAGACTCTGAGACGCAGAGACACTGAGACGCAGAGACACTGAGACACAGAGACTCTGAGACGCAGAGACGCAGAGACACTGAGACACAGAGCCTCTGAGACGCAGAGACGCAGAGACTCTGAGACGCAGAGACGTTGAGACGCAGAGACACTGAGACGCAGAGACACTGAGATGGAGAGACACTGAGACACACAGACTCTGAGGCGCAGAGATGCACAGACGCAGAGACACTGAGACGCAGAGACACTGAGACGCAGAGACTCTGAGACGCAGAGACGCAGAGACTCTGAGACGCAGAGACGTTGAGACGCAGAGACACTGAGACGCGGAGACACTGAGACGCAGAGACTCTGAGACGCAGAGACGCAGAGACACTGAGACGCAGAGAAACTGAGACGCAGAGACACTGAGACGCAGAGAATCTGAGACGCAGAGACTCTGAGACGCATAGATACTGAGATGCAGAGACACTGAGACGCAGAGACTCTGAGACGCTGAGACGCAGAGACGCTGAGACGCAGCGACACTGAGACGCAGAGACACTGAGACGCAGAGTCTCTGAGGTGCAGAGACGCACAGACGCAGAGACACTGAGACGCAGAGACACTGAGACGCAAAGACTCTGAGACGCAGAGACACTGAGACGCAGAGACGCAGAGACTCAGAAATACTGAGACGCAGAGACTCTGAGACGCAGAGACGCTGAGACGCAGAGACACTGAGATGCAGAGTCTCTGATGCAAAGACGCAGAGACACTGAGACGCAGAGACTCTGAGACGCATAGATACTGAGATGCAGAGACACTGAGACGCAGAGACTCTGAGACGCTGAGACGCAGAGACGCTGAGACGCAGCGACACTGAGACGCAGAGACACTGAGACGCAGAGTCTCTGAGGTGCAGAGACGCACAGACGCAGAGACACTGAGACGCAGAGACACTGAGACGCAAAGACTCTGAGACGCAGAGACACTGAGACGCAGAGACGCAGAGACTCAGAAATACTGAGACGCAGAGACTCTGAGACGCAGAGACGCTGAGACGCAGAGACACTGAGATGCAGAGTCTCTGATGCAAAGACGCAGAGACACTGAGACGCAGAGACGTTGAGACACAGAGACTCTGAGACGCAGAGACGTTGAGACGCAGAGACTCTGAGACGCAGAGACACTGAGACGCAAAGACTCTAAGACGCAGAGACACTGAGACGCAGAGACTCTGAGACGCAGAGACGTTGAGACGCAGAGACTCTGAGACGCAGAGACACTGAGACGCAAAGACTCTGAGACGCAGAGACGTTGAGACGCAGAGACTCTGACACGCAGAGATGTTGAGACGCAGAGACTCTGAGACGCAGAGACACTGAGATGCAGAGATCCTGGGATGCAGAGACACTGAGACGCAGAGACTCTGAGGGGCAGAGACGCACAGACGCAGAGACACTGAGACGCAGAGACACTGAGACGCAAAGACTCTGAGACGCAGAGACGCAGAGACACTGAGACGCAGAGACGCAGAGACTCAGAAATACTGAGACGCAGAGACTCTGAGACGCAGAGACGCTGAGACGCAGAGACACTGAGATGCAGAGTCTCTGATGCAAAGACGCAGAGACACTGAGACGCAGAGACGTTGAGACACAGAGACTCTGAGACGCAGAGACGTTGAGACGCAGAGACTCTGAGACGCAGAGACACTGAGACGCAAAGACACTGAGACGCAGAGACTCTGAGACGCAGAGACGTTGAGACGCAGAGACTCTAAGACGCAGAGACACTGAGACGCAGAGACTCTAAGACGCAGAGACACTGAGACGCAGAGACTCTGAGACGCAGAGACGTTGAGACGCAGAGACTCTGAGACGCAGAGACACTGAGACGCAAAGACTCTGAGACGCAGAGACGTTGAGACGCAGAGACTCTGAAACGCAGAGATGTTGAGACGCAGAGACTCTGAGACGCAGAGACACTGAGACGCAAAGACTTTGAGACGCAGAGACACTGAGACGCAGAGACACTGACACGCAGAGACACTGAGACGCAGAGACGTTGAGACTCTTAGACGCAGAGACGTAGACGCAGAGACACTGAGACGCAGAGATACTGAGACGCAGAGACGTTGAGACGCAGAGACTCTGAAACGCAGAGATGTTGAGACGCAGAGACTCTGAGACGCAGAGACTCTGAGATGCAGAGACGTTGAGACGCAGAGACTCTGAGACGCAGAGACACTGAGACGCAAAGACACTAAGACGCAGAGACTCTGAGACGCAGAGACGTTGAGACGCAGAGACTCTAAGACGCAGAGACACTGAGACGCAGAGACTCTAAGACGCAGAGACACTGAGACGCAGAGACGTTGAGACGCAGAGACTCTGAGACGCAGAGACGTTGAGACGCAGAGACTCTGAGACGCAGAGACGTTGAGACGCAGAGACTCTGAAACGCAGAGATGTTGAGACACAGAGACTCTGAGACGCAGAGACACTGAGACGCAAAGACACTGAGACGCAGAGACACTGACACGCAGAGACACTGACACGGAGAGACGTTGAGACTCTTAGACGCAGAGACGTAGACGCAGAGACACTGAGACGCAGAGATACTGAGACGCAGAGACTCTGAGACGCCGAGACGCTGAGACGCAGAGACACTGAGACGCAGAGACTCTGAGGCGCAGAGACACTGAGACGCAGAGACTCTGAGACGCAGAGCTGCACAGACGCAGAGACAGAAAGACGCAGAAACACTGAGACGCAGAGACTCTGAGACGCAGAGACTCTGAGAAGCAGAGACACTGAGACGTAGAGACTCTGAGAAGCAGAGACACTGAGACGTAGAGACTCTGAGAAGCAGAGACACTGAGACGCAGAGACTCTAAGAAGCAGAGACACTGAGACGTAGAGACTCTGAGACGCCGAGACGCTGAGACGCAGAGACTCTGAGACGCAGAGATGCACAGACGCAGAGACAGAAAGACGCAGAAACACTGAGACGCAGAGACTCTGAGACGCAGAGACACTGAGACGCACAGACTCTGAGACGCAGAGACGTTGAGACGCAGAGACACTGAGATGCAGAGACTCTGAGACGCAGAGACACTGAGACACAGAGACTCTGAGACGCACAGACGCAGAGACACTGAGACGCAGAGACTCTGAGACGCAGAGGCACTGAGACGCAGAGACACTGAGACGCAGAGACACTGAGATGCAGAGACACTGAGACGCAGAGACTCTGAGGCGCAGAGACGCACAGACGCAGAGACACTGAGACGCAGAGACACTGAGACGCAGAGATGCAGAGACTCTGAGATGCAGAGATACTGAGACACAGAGGTGCACGGACGCAGAGACACTGAGACGCAGAGACACTGAGACGCAGAGGTGCACGGACGCAGAGACACTGAGGCGCAGAGACACTGAGGCGCAGAGGCGCACAGACGCAGAGACACTGTGACGCAGAGACAATGAGACACAGAGACACTGAGGCGCAGAGACTCTGAGGCGCAGAGACGCAGAGACGCAGAGACACTGAGACGCAGCGACTCTGAGACGCAGAGACGCAGAGATACTGAGACGCAGAGGTGCACGGACGCAGAGACACTGAGACGCAGAGACACTGAGGCGCAGAGACACTGAGACGCTGAGATGCAGAGACACTGAGACGCAGAGATCCTGACACGCAGAGACACTGAGGCGCAGAGACACTGAGATGCAGAGACACTGAGACGCAGAGACTCTGAGGCGCAGAGACGCAGAGACGCAGAGACACTGAGCCGCAGAAACTCTGAGACGCAGAGACGCAGAGATACTGAGACGCAGAGGTGCACGGACGCAGAGACACTGAGACGCAGAGACACTGAGGCTCAGAGACACTGAGACGCAGAGACGAACAGACGCAGAGACACTGAGACGCAGAGACACTGAGACACAGAGACTCTGAGACGCAGAGACGCAGAGACACTGAGACGCAGAGACTCAGAAATACTGAGACGCAGAGACTCTGAGACGCAGAGATGCTGAGACGCAGAGACACTGAGACGCAGAGACACTGAGACGCAGAGACACAGAGACACTGAGACGCAGAGACTCTGAGACGCAGAGACTCTGAGGCGCAGAGATACTGAGACGCAGAGACTCTGAGGCGCAGAGGTGCACGGACGCAGAGACACTGAGGCGCAGAGACACTGAGACGCAGAGACTCTGAGGCGCAGAGGCGCACAGACGCAGAGACGCTGGGATGCAGAGACACTGAGACGCAGAGATACTGACACGCAGAGACACTGAGACGCAGAGACTCTGAGACGCAGAGACACTGAGATGCAGAGACACTGAGACGCAGAGACACTGAGACGCAGAGACACTGAGATGCAGAGACACTGAGACGCAGAGACTCTGAGACGCAGAGACGTTGAGACGCAGAGACACTGAGACACAGAGACACTGAGATGCAGAGACAATGAGACGCAGAAATACTGACACGCAGAGACACTGAGACGCAGAGACGTTGAGACCCAGAGACACTGAGACACAGAGACACTGAGATGCAGAGACACTGAGACGCAGAGACACTGAGACGCAGAGACACTGAGACCCAGAGACGCAGAGACGCAAAGACACTGAGACGCAGAGATGCTGAGATGCAGAGACACTGAGACGCAGAGTCTCTGATGCAAAGACGCAGAGACACTGAGACGCAGAGACGTTGAGACACAGAGACACTGAGACACAGAGACTCTGAGACGCAGAGACTCTGAGACGCAGAGACGTTGAGACGCAGAGACACTGAGACGCAGAGACTCTAAGACGCAGAGACACTGAGACGCAGAGACTCTGAGACGCAGAGACACTGAGACGCAGAGACACTGAGACGCAGAGACTCTAAGACGCAGAGACACTGAGACGCAGAGACACTGAGACGCAGAGACTCTAAGACGCAGAGACACTGAGACGCAGAGACACTGAGACGCAGAGACTCTGAGACGCAGAGACACTGAGACGTAGAGACTCTGAGACGCCGAGACGCTGAGACGCAGAGACACTGAGACACAGAGACTCTGAGACGCAGAGACACTGAGACGCAGAGACTCTGAGACGCAGAGAGGCAGAGACTCTGAGACGCAGAGACACTGAGACGCAGAGACTCTGAGACGCAGAGACGCAGAGACACTGAGACGCAGAGACTCTGAGACGCAGAGACACTGAGACGCAGAGACACTGAGACACAGAGACGTTGAGACGCAGAGACACTGAGACGCAGAGACGTTGAGACGCAGAGACACTGAGACGCAGAGATACTGACACGCAGAGACACTGAGACGCAGAGACTCTGAGACGCAGAGACGTTGAGACCCAGAGACACTGAGACACTGAGATGCAGAGACACTGAGACGCAGAGACACTGAGACGCAGACACACTGAGATGCAGAGACACTGAGACGCAGAGACGCAGAGACACTGAGACGCAGAGATGCTGAGATGCAGAGACACTGAGACGCAGAGTCTCTGATGCAAAGACGCAGAGACACTGAGACGCAGAGACGTTGAGACACAGAGACACTGAGACACAGAGACTCTGAGTCGCAGAGACTCTGAGACGCAGAGACGTTGAGACGCAGAGAGACTGAGATGCAGAGACTCTAAGACGCAGAGACACTGAGACGCAGAGACTCTGAGACGCAGAGACGTTGAGACGCAGAGACACTGAGACTCAGAGACTCAGAGACTCTGAGACGCAGAGACACTGAGACGCAGAGACTCTGAGACGCAGAGACGCAGAGACTCTGAGACGCAGAGACGTTGAGACGCAGAGACACTGAGACGCGGAGACACTGAGACACAGAGACTCTGAGACGCAGAGACGCAGAGGCACTGAGACGCAGAGACTCTGAGACGCAGAGACGCAGAGACTCTGAGACGCAGAGATGCTGAGACGCAGAGACACTGAGACGCAGAGACACTGAGACGCAGAGACACAGAGACACTGAGACGCAGAGACTCTGAGACGCAGAGACTCTGAGGCGCAGAGATACTGAGACGCAGAGACTCTGAGGCGTAGAGGTGCACGGACGCAGAGACACTGAGGCGCAGAGACACTGAGACGCAGAGACTCTGAGGCGCAGAGGCGCACAGACGCAGAGACGCTGGGATGCAGAGACACTGAGACGCAGAGATACTGACACGCAGAGACACTGAGACGCAGAGACTCTGAGACGCAGAGACACTGAGATGCAGAGACACTGAGACGCAGAGACACTGAGACGCAGAGACACTGAGATGCAGAGACACTGAGACGCAGAGACTCTGAGACGCAGAGACGTTGAGACGCAGAGACACTGAGACACAGAGACACTGAGATGCAGAGACAATGAGACGCAGAAATACTGACACGCAGAGACACTGAGGCGCAGAGACGTTGAGACCCAGAGACACTGAGACACAGAGACACTGAGATGCAGAGACACTGAGACGCAGAGACACTGAGACGCAGAGACACTGAGATGCAGAGACACTGAGACCCAGAGACGCAGAGACGCAGAGACACTGAGACGCAGAGATGCTGAGATGCAGAGACACTGAGACGCAGAGTCTCTGATGCAAAGACGCAGAGACACTGAGACGCAGAGACGTTGAGACACAGAGACACTGAGACACAGAGACTCTGAGACGCAGAGACTCTGAGACGCAGAGACGTTGAGACGCAGAGACACTGAGACGCAGAGACTCTAAGACGCAGAGACACTGAGACGCAGAGACTCTGAGACGCAGAGACACTGAGACGCAGAGACACTGAGACGCAGAGACTCTAAGACGCAGAGACACTGAGACGCAGAGACACTGAGACGCAGAGACTCTAAGACGCAGAGACACTGAGACGCAGAGACACTGAGACGCAGAGACTCTGAGACGCAGAGACACTGAGACGTAGAGACTCTGAGACGCCGAGACGCTGAGACGCAGAGACACTGAGACACAGAGACTCTGAGACGCAGAGACACTGAGACGCAGAGACTCTGAGACGCAGAGAGGCAGAGACTCTGAGACGCAGAGACACTGAGACGCAGAGACTCTGAGACGCAGAGACGCAGAGACACTGAGACGCAGAGACTCTGAGACGCAGAGACACTGAGACGCAGAGACACTGAGACACAGAGACTCTGAGACGCAGAGACGCAGAGACTCTGAGACGCAGAGACGTTGAGACGCAGAGACACTGAGACGCAGAGATACTGACACGCAGAGACACTGAGACGCAGAGACTCTGAGACGCAGAGACGTTGAGACCCAGAGACACTGAGACACTGAGATGCAGAGACACTGAGACGCAGAGACACTGAGACGCAGACACACTGAGATGCAGAGACACTGAGACGCAGAGACGCAGAGACACTGAGACGCAGAGATGCTGAGATGCAGAGACACTGAGACGCAGAGTCTCTGATGCAAAGACGCAGAGACACTGAGACGCAGAGACGTTGAGACACAGAGACACTGAGACACAGAGACTCTGAGACGCAGAGACTCTGAGACGCAGAGACGTTGAGACGCAGAGACACTGAGACGCAGAGACTCTGAGACGCAGAGACACTGAGACGCAGAGACACTGAGACGCAGAGACTCTAAGACGCAGAGACACTGAGACGCAGAGACACTGAGACGCAGAGACTCTAAGACGCAGAGACACTGAGACGCAGAGACACTGAGACGCAGAGACACTGAGACGCAGAGACACTGAGACGTAGAGACTCTGAGACGCCGAGACGCTGAGACGCAGAGACACTGAGACACAGAGACTCTGAGACGCAGAGACACTGAGACGCAGAGACTCTGAGACGCAGAGACACTGAGACGCAGAGACTCTGAGACGCAGAGACGCAGAGACACTGAGACGCAGAGACTCTGAGACGCAGAGACACTGAGACGCAGAGACACTGAGACACAGAGACGTTGAGACGCAGAGACACTGAGACGCAGAGACGTTGAGACGCAGAGACACTGAGACGCAGAGATACTGACACGCAGAGACACTGAGACGCAGAGACTCTGAGACGCAGAGACGTTGAGACCCAGAGACACTGAGACACTGAGATGCAGAGACACTGAGACGCAGAGACACTGAGACGCAGACACACTGAGATGCAGAGACACTGAGACGCAGAGACGCAGAGACACTGAGACGCAGAGATGCTGAGATGCAGAGACACTGAGACGCAGAGTCTCTGATGCAAAGACGCAGAGACACTGAGACGCAGAGACGTTGAGACACAGAGACACTGAGACACAGAGACTCTGAGTCGCAGAGACTCTGAGACGCAGAGACGTTGAGACGCAGAGAGACTGAGACGCAGAGACTCTAAGACGCAGAGACACTGAGACGCAGAGACTCTGAGACGCAGAGACGTTGAGACGCAGAGACACTGAGACTCAGAGACTCAGAGACTATGAGACGCAGAGACACTGAGACGCAGAGACTCTGAGACGCAGAGACGCAGAGACTCTGAGACGCAGAGACGTTGAGACGCAGAGACACTGAGACGCGGAGACACTGAGACACAGAGACTCTGAGACGCAGAGACGCAGAGGCACTGAGACGCAGAGACTCTGAGACGCAGACATGCAGAGACTCTGAGACGCAGAGATGCTGAGACGCAGAGACACTGAGACGCAGAGACACTGAGACGCAGAGACACAGAGACACTGAGACGCAGAGACTCTGAGACGCAGAGACTCTGAGGCGCAGAGATACTGAGACGCAGAGACTCTGAGGCGCAGAGGTGCACGGACGCAGAGACACTGAGGCGCAGAGACACTGAGACGCAGAGACTCTGAGGCGCAGAGGCGCACAGACGCAGAGACGCTGGGATGCAGAGACACTGAGACGCAGAGATACTGACACGCAGAGACACTGAGACGCAGAGACTCTGAGACGCAGAGACACTGAGATGCAGAGACACTGAGACGCAGAGACACTGAGACGCAGAGACACTGAGATGCAGAGACACTGAGACGCAGAGACTCTGAGACGCAGAGACGTTGAGACGCAGAGACACTGAGACACAGAGACACTGAGATGCAGAGACAATGAGACGCAGAAATACTGACACGCAGAGACACTGAGGCGCAGAGACGTTGAGACCCAGAGACACTGAGACACAGAGACACTGAGATGCAGAGACACTGAGACGCAGAGACACTGAGACGCAGAGACACTGAGATGCAGAGACACTGAGACCCAGAGACGCAGAGACGCAGAGACACTGAGACGCAGAGATGCTGAGATGCAGAGACACTGAGACGCAGAGTCTCTGATGCAAAGACGCAGAGACACTGAGACGCAGAGACGTTGAGACACAGAGACACTGAGACACAGAGACTCTGAGACGCAGAGACTCTGAGACGCAGAGACGTTGAGACGCAGAGACACTGAGACGCAGAGACTCTAAGACGCAGAGACACTGAGACGCAGAGACTCTGAGACGCAGAGACACTGAGACGCAGAGACACTGAGACGCAGAGACTCTAAGACGCAGAGACACTGAGACGCAGAGACTCTAAGACGCAGAGACACTGAGACGCAGAGACACTGAGACGCAGAGACTCTGAGACGCAGAGACACTGAGACGTAGAGACTCTGAGACGCCGAGACGCTGAGACGCAGAGACACTGAGACACAGAGACTCTGAGACGCAGAGACACTGAGACGCAGAGACTCTGAGACGCAGAGAGGCAGAGACTCTGAGACGCAGAGACACTGAGACGCAGAGACTCTGAGACGCAGAGACGCAGAGACACTGAGACGCAGAGACTCTGAGACGCAGAGACACTGAGACGCAGAGACACTGAGACACAGAGACTCTGAGACGCAGAGACGCAGAGACTCTGAGACGCAGAGACGTTGAGACGCAGAGACACTGAGACGCAGAGATACTGACACGCAGAGACACTGAGACGCAGAGACTCTGAGACGCAGAGACGTTGAGACCCAGAGACACTGAGACACTGAGATGCAGAGACACTGAGACGCAGAGACACTGAGACGCAGACACACTGAGATGCAGAGACACTGAGACGCAGAGACGCAGAGACACTGAGACGCAGAGATGCTGAGATGCAGAGACACTGAGACGCAGAGTCTCTGATGCAAAGACGCAGAGACACTGAGACGCAGAGACGTTGAGACACAGAGACACTGAGACACAGAGACTCTGAGACGCAGAGACTCTGAGACGCAGAGACGTTGAGACGCAGAGAGACTGAGACGCAGAGACTCTAAGACGCAGAGACACTGAGACGCAGAGACTCTGAGACGCAGAGACGTTGAGACGCAGAGACACTGAGACTCAGAGACTCAGAGACTCTGAGACGCAGAGACACTGAGACGCAGAGACTCTGAGACGCAGAGACGCAGAGACTCTGAGACGCAGAGACGTTGAGACGCAGAGACACTGAGACGCGGAGACACTGAGACACAGAGACTCTGAGACGCAGAGACGCAGAGGCACTGAGACGCAGAGACTCTGAGACGCAGAGACGCAGAGACTCTGAGACGCAGAGACTTTGAGACGCAGAGACACTGAGACGCAGAGACTCTGTGACGCAGAGACACTGAGACACTGAGATGCAGAGACACTGAGACACAGAGACTCTGAGACGCAGACACGCAGAGACACTGAGACGCAGAGACACTGAGACGCAGAGACTCTGAGACGCAGAGACGTTGAGACACAGAGACTCTGAGACGCAGAGACACTGAGACGCAAAGACTCTGAGACGCAGAGACGTTGAGAGGCAGAGACACTGAGATGCAGAGACACTGAGACACAGAGACTCTGAGGCGCAGAGACGCACAGACGCAGAGACACAAAGACGCAGAGACACTGAGACGCAGAGACTCTGAGGCGCAGAGACGCAGTGACGCAGAGACACTGAGACGCAGAGACTCTGAGACGCAGAGACGCAGAGATACTGAGACGCAGAGGTGCACGGACGCAGAGACACTGAGACGCAGAGACGTTGAGACGCAGAGACACTGAGACTCAGAGACTCTGAGACGCAGAGACACTGAGACGCAGAGACTCTGAGACGCAGAGACGCAGAGACTCTGAGACGCAGAGACGTTGAGACGCAGAGACACTGAGACGCGGAGACACTGAGACACAGAGATTCTGAGACGCAGAGACTCTGAGACGCAGAGACTCTGAGACGCAGAGACACTGAGACGCAGAGACTCTGTGACGCAGAGACACTGAGACACTGAGATGCAGAGACACTGAGATACAGAGACTCTGAGACGCAGAGACGCAGAGACACTGAGACGCAGAGACGCAGAGACGCAGAGACACTGAGACGCAGAGACACTGAGACGCAGAGACTCTGAGACGCAGAGACGTTGAGACGCAGAGACACTGAGACGCAGAGACTCTGAGAAGCAGAGACACTGAGACGTAGAGACTCTGAGGCGCAGAGATGCACAGACGCAGAGACACTGAGACACAGAGACTCTGAGACGCAGAGAGGCAGAGACTCTGAGACGCAGAGACGTTGAGACGCAGAGACACTGAGATGCAGAGACACTGAGACGCAGAGACACTGAGACGCAGAGACACTGAGATGCAGAGACACTGAGACACAGAGACTCTGAGACGCAGAGACGTTGAGACGCAGAGACACAGAGACACTGAGACACAGAGACACTGAGATGCAGAGACAATGAGACGCAGAGATACTGACACGCAGAGACACTGAGACGCAGAGACTCTGAGACGCAGAGACGTTGAGACCCAGAGACACTGAGACACAGAGACACTGAGATGCAGAGACACTGAGACGCAGAGACACTGAGACGCAGAGACACTGAGACGCAGAGACACTGAGATGCAGAGACACTGATACGCAGAGACGCAGAGACGCAGAGACACTGAGACGCAGAGATGCTGAGATGCAGAGACACTGAGACGCAGAGTCTCTGATGCAAAGACGCAGAGACACTGAGACGCAGAGACGTTGAGACACAGAGACACTGAGACACAGAGACTCTGAGACGCAGAGACTCTGAGACGCAGAGACGTTGAGACGCAGAGACACTGAGACGCAGAGACTCTAAGACGCAGAGACACTGAGACGCAGAGACTCTGAGACGCAGAGACACTGAGACGCAGAGACACTGAGACGCAGAGACTCTGAGAAGCAGAGACACTGAGACGTAGAGACTCTGAGACGCCGAGACGCTGAGACGCAGAGACACTGAGACGCAGAGACGTTGAGACGCAGAGACACTGAGACGCGGAGACACTGAGACGCAGAGACTCTGAGACGCAGAGACGCAGAGACACTGAGACGCAGAGAAACTGAGACGCAGAGACACTGAGACGCAGAGAATCTGAGACGCAGAGACTCTGAGATGCATAGATACTGAGATGCAGAGACACTGAGACGCAGAGACTCTGAGACGCTGAGACGCAGAGACGCTGAGACGCAGCGACACTGAGACGCAGAGACACTGAGACGCAGAGTCTCTGAGGTGCAGAGACGCACAGACGCAGAGACACTGAGACGCAGAGACACTGAGACGCAAAGACTCTGAGACGCAGAGACACTGAGACGCAGAGACGCAGAGACTCAGAAATACTGAGACGCAGAGACTCTGAGACGCAGAGACGCTGAGACGCAGAGACACTGAGATGCAGAGTCTCTGATGCAAAGACGCAGAGACACTGAGACGCAGAGACTCTGAGACGCAGAGACTCTGAGACGCATAGATACTGAGATGCAGAGACACTGAGACGCAGAGACTCTGAGGCGCTGAGACGCAGAGACGCTGAGACGCAGCGACACTGAGACGCAGAGACACTGAGACGCAGAGTCTCTGAGGTGCAGAGACGCACAGACGCAGAGACACTGAGACGCAGAGACACTGAGACGCAAAGACTCTGAGACGCAGAGACACTGAGACGCAGAGACGCAGAGACTCAGAAATACTGAGACGCAGAGACTCTGAGACGCAGAGACGCTGAGACGCAGAGACACTGAGATGCAGAGTCTCTGATGCAAAGACGCAGAGACACTGAGACGCAGAGACGTTGAGACACAGAGACTCTGAGACGCAGAGACGTTGAGACGCAGAGACTCTGAGACGCAGAGACACTGAGACGCAAAGACTCTAAGACGCAGAGACACTGAGACGCAGAGACTCTGAGACGCAGAGACGTTGAGACGCAGAGACTCTGAGACGCAGAGACACTGAGACGCAAAGACTCTGAGACGCAGAGACGTTGAGACGCAGAGACTCTGACACGCAGAGATGTTGAGACGCAGAGACTCTGAGACGCAGAGACACTGAGATGCAGAGATCCTGAGATGCAGAGACACTGAGACGCAGAGACTCTGAGGTGCAGAGACGCACAGACGCAGAGACACTGAGACGCAGAGACACTGAGACGCAAAGACTCTGAGACGCAGAGACACTGAGACGCAGAGACGCAGAGACTCAGAAATACTGAGACGCAGAGACTCTGAGACGCAGAGACGCTGAGACGCAGAGACACTGAGATGCAGAGTCTCTGATGCAAAGACGCAGAGACACTGAGACGCAGAGACGTTGAGACACAGAGACTCTGAGACGCAGAGACGTTGAGACGCAGAGACTCTGAGACGCAGAGACACTGAGACGCAAAGACACTGAGACGCAGAGACTCTGAGACGCAGAGACGTTGAGACGCAGAGACTCTAAGACGCAGAGACACTGAGACGCAGAGACTCTAAGACGCAGAGACACTGAGACGCAGAGACTCTGAGACGCAGAGACGTTGAGACGCAGAGACTCTGAGACGCAGAGACACTGAGACGCAAAGACTCTGAGACGCAGAGACGTTGAGACGCAGAGACTCTGAAACGCAGAGATGTTGAGACGCAGAGACTCTGAGACGCAGAGACACTGAGACGCAAAGACTTTGAGACGCAGAGACACTGAGACGCAGAGACACTGACACGCAGAGACACTGAGACGCAGAGACGTTGAGACTCTTAGACGCAGAGACGTAGACGCAGAGACACTGAGACGCAGAGATACTGAGACGCAGAGACGTTGAGACGCAGAGACTCTGAAACGCAGAGATGTTGAGACGCAGAGACTCTGAGACGCAGAGACTCTGAGATGCAGAGACGTTGAGACGCAGAGACTCTGAGACGCAGAGACACTGAGACGCAAAGACACTGAGACGCAGAGACTCTGAGACGCAGAGACGTTGAGACGCAGAGACTCTAAGACGCAGAGACACTGAGACGCAGAGACTCTAAGACGCAGAGACACTGAGACGCAGAGACGTTGAGACGCAGAGACTCTGAGACGCAGAGACGTTGAGACGCAGAGACTCTGAGACGCAGAGACGTTGAGACGCAGAGACTCTGAAACGCAGAGATGTTGAGACGCAGAGACTCTGAGACGCAGAGACACTGAGACGCAAAGACACTGAGACGCAGAGACACTGACACGCAGAGACACTGACACGCAGAGACGTTGAGACTCTTAGACGCAGAGACGTAGACGCAGAGACACTGAGACGCAGAGATACTGAGACACAGAGACTCTGAGACGCCGAGACGCTGAGACGCAGAGACACTGAGACGCAGAGACTCTGTGACGCAGAGATGCTGAGACGCAGAGACACTGCGACGCAGAGACACTGAGACGCAGAGACACAGAGACACTGAGACGCAGAGACTCTGAGACGCAGAGACGCTGAGATGCAGAGACACTGAGACGCAGAGATACTGACACGCAGAGACAATGAGACGCAGAGACTCTGAGACGCAGAGACACTGAGATGCAGAGACACTGAGACGCAGAGACACTGAGATGCAGAGACACTGAGGCGCAGAGGCGCACAGACGCAGAGACGCTGAGATGCAGAGACACTGAGACGCAGAGATACTGACACGCAGAGACACTGAGACGCAGAGACTCTGAGACGCAGAGACGTTGAGACCCAGAGACACTGAGACACAGAGACGCAGAGACGCAGAGACACTGAGACGCAGAGATGCTGAGATGCAGAGACACTGAGACGCAGAGACGCAGAGACGCAGAGACACTGAGACGAAGAGATGCTGAGATGCAGAGACACTGAGACGCAGAGACGTTGAGACACAGAGACACTGAGACACAGAGACTCTGAGACGCAGAGACGCAGAGACGTTGAGACGCAGAGACACTGAGACGCAGAGACTCTAAGACGCAGAGACACTGAGACGCAGAGACTCTGAGACGCAGAGACGTTGAGACGCAGAGACACTGAGACGCAGAGACTCTAAGACGCAGAGACACTGAGACTCAGAGACTCTGAGACGCAGAGACGCAGAGACACTGAGACGCAGAGACTCTGAGACGCAGAGACGCAGAGACACTGAGACGCAGAGACACTGAGACGCAGAGACTCTAAGACGCAAAGACACTGAGACTCAGAGACTCTGAGACGCAGAGACGCAGAGACACTGAGACGCAGAGACTCTGAGACGCAGAGACGCAGAGACTCTGAGACGCAGAGACGTTGAGACGCAGAGACACGGAGACGCAGAGACACTGAGACACAGAGACTCTGAGACGCAGAGACGCAGAGACACTGAGACGCAGAGACTCTGAGACGCAGAGACGCAGAGACTCTGAGATGCAGAGACGCAGAGACTCTGAGACGCAGAGACACTGAGACGCAGAGACACAGAGACACTGAGATGCAGAGACTCTGTGACGCAGAGACTCTGAGATGCAGAGACACTGAGACGTAGAGACTCTGAGACGCCGAGACGCTGAGACGCAGAGACGTTGAGACGTTGAGACGCAGAGACACTGAGACGCAGAGACTCTGAGACGCAGAGACACTGAGACACTGAGACGCAGAGACACTGAGACACAGAGACGTTGAGACGCAGAGACACTGAGACGCAGAGATACTGAGACGCAGAGACACTGAGATGCAGAGACACTGAGACGCAGAGACACTGAGACGCAGAGATGCTGAGATGCAGAGACACTGAGACGCAGAGTCTCTGATGCAAAGACGCAGAGACACTGAGACGCAGAGACGTTGAGACACAGAGACACTGAGACACAGAGACTCTGAGACGCAGAAACGTTGAGACACAGAGACACTGAGACGCAGAGACTCTGAGACGCAGAGACGTTGAGACGCAGAGACACTGAGACTCAGAGACTCAGAGACTCTGAGACGCAGAGACGCAGAGACACAGACGCAGAGACTCTGAGACGCAAAGACGCAGAGACTCTGAGACGCAGAGACGTTGAGACGCAGAGACACTGAGACGCGGAGACACTGAGACACAGAGACTCTGAGACGCAGAGACACTGAGACGCAGAGACTCTGAGACGCAGAGACGCAGAGACTCTGAGACGCAGAGACGTTGAGACGCAGAGACACTGAGACGCAGAGACACTGAGACACTGAGATGCAGAGACACTGAGACACAGAGACTCTGAGACGCAGAGACGCAGAGACACTGAGATGCAGAGACACTGAGACACAGAGACTCTGAGACGCAGAGACTCTGAGGCGCAGAGACACTGAGACGCAGAGACTCTGAGACTCTGAGACGCAGAGACGTTGAGACGCAGAGACACTGAGACGCAGAGACACGGAGACGCAGAGACTCTGAGGCGCAGAGACACTGAGACGCAGAGACTCTGAGGCGCAGAGGCGCACAGACGCAGAGACACTGAGATGCAGAGACACTGAGACGCAGAGATACTGAGACGCAGAGACACTGAGACGTAGAGACTCTGAGACGCTGAGACGCAGAGACACTGAGACGCAGAGACACTGAGATGCAGAGACACTGAGACGCAGAGACGATCAGACGCAGAGACACTGAGACGCAGAGACACTGAGACACAGAGATTCTGAGACGCAGAGACGCGGAGACACTGAGACGCAGAGACTCAGAAATACTGAGACGCAGAGACTCTGAGACGCAGAGATGCTGAGACGCAGAGACACTGCGACGCAGAGACACTGAGACGCAGAGACACAGAGACACTGAGACGCAGAGACTCTGAGACGCAGAGACTCTGAGACGCAGAGACTCTGAGACGCAGAGACGTTGAGACCCAGAGACACTGAGACACAGAGACGCAGAGACGCAGAGACACTGAGACGCAGAGATGCTGAGATGCAGAGACACTGAGACGCAGAGACGCAGAGACACTGAGACGCAGAGATGCTGAGATGCAGAGACACTGAGACGCAGAGACGTTGAGACACAGAGACACTGAGACACAGAGACTCTGAGACGCAGAGACTCTGAGACGCAGAGACGTTGAGACGCAGAGACACTGAGACGCAGAGACTCTAAGACGCAGAGACACTGAGACGCAGAGACTCTGAGACGCAGAGACGTTGAGACGCAGAGACACTGAGACGCAGAGACTCTAAGACGCAGAGACACTGAGACTCAGAGACTCTGAGACGCAGAGACGCAGAGACACTGAGACGCAGAGACTCTGAGACGCAGAGACGCAGAGACACTGAGACGCAGAGACACTGAGACGCAGAGACTCTAAGACGCAGAGACACTGAGACTCAGAGACTCAGAGACTCTGAGACGCAGAGACACTGAGACGCAGAGACGCAGAGACTCTGAGACGCAGAGACGCAGAGACTCTGAGACGCAGAGACGTTGAGACGCAGAGATACGGAGACGCGGAGACACTGAGACACAGAGACTCTGAGACGCAGAGACGCAGAGACACTGAGACGCAGAGACTCTGAGACGCAGAGACGCAGAGACTCTGAGATGCAGAGACGCAGAGACTCTGAGACGCAGAGACACTGAGACGCAGAGACACAGAGACACTGAGATGCAGAGACTCTGTGACGCAGAGTCTCTGAGATGCAGAGACACTGAGACGTAGAGACTCTGAGACGCCGAGACGCTGAGACGCAGAGACACTGAGACGCAGAGACTCTGAGGCGCAGAGACACTGAGACGCAGAGACTCTGAGACGCAGAGACACTGAGACGCAGAGACACTGAGATGCAGAGACACTGAGACGCAGAGACGCAGAGACACTGAGACGCAGAGATGCTGAGATGCAGAGACACTGAGACGCAGAGTCTCTGATGCAAAGACGCAGAGACACTGAGACGCAGAGACGTTGAGACACAGAGACACTGAGACACAGAGACTCTGAGACGCAGAAACGTTGAGACACAGAGACACTGAGACGCAGAGACTCTGAGACGCAGAGACGTTGAGACGCAGAGACACTGAGACTCAGAGACTCTGAGACGCAGAGACGCAGAGACACAGACGCAGAGACTCTGAGACGCAAAGACGCAGAGACTCTGAGACGCAGAGACGTTGAGACGCAGAGACACTGAGACGCGGAGACACTGAGACACAGAGACTCTGAGACGCAGAGACACTGAGACGCAGAGACTCTGAGACGCAGAGACGCAGAGACTCTGAGACGCAGAGACGTTGAGACGCAGAGACACTGAGACGCAGAGACACTGAGACACTGAGATGCAGAGACACTGAGACACAGAGACTCTGAGACGCAGAGACGCAGAGACACTGAGATGCAGAGACACTGAGACACAGAGACTCTGAGACGCAGAGACTCTGAGGCGCAGAGACACTGAGACGCAGAGACTCTGAGACTCTGAGACGCAGAGACGTTGAGACGCAGAGACACTGAGACGCAGAGACACGGAGACGCAGAGACTCTGAGGCGCAGAGACACTGAGACGCAGAGACTCTGAGGCGCAGAGGCGCACAGACGCAGAGACACTGAGATGCAGAGACACTGAGACGCAGAGATACTGAGACGCAGAGACACTGAGACGTAGAGACTCTGAGACGCTGAGACGCAGAGACACTGAGACGCAGAGACACTGAGATGCAGAGACACTGAGACGCAGAGACGATCAGACGCAGAGACACTGAGACGCAGAGACACTGAGACACAGAGATTCTGAGACGCAGAGACGCGGAGACACTGAGACGCAGAGACTCAGAAATACTGAGACGCAGAGACTCTGAGACGCAGAGATGCTGAGACGCAGAGACACTGCGACGCAGAGACACTGAGACGCAGAGACACAGAGACACTGAGACGCAGAGACTCTGAGACGCAGAGACTCTGAGACGCAGAGACGTTGAGACCCAGAGACACTGAGACACAGAGACGCAGAGACGCAGAGACACTGAGACGCAGAGATGCTGAGATGCAGAGACACTGAGACGCAGAGACGCAGAGACGCAGAGACACTGAGACGCAGAGATGCTGAGATGCAGAGACACTGAGACGCAGAGACGTTGAGACACAGAGACACTGAGACACAGAGACTCTGAGACGCAGAGACTCTGAGACGCAGAGACGTTGAGACGCAGAGACACTGAGACGCAGAGACTCTAAGACGCAGAGACACTGAGACGCAGAGACTCTGAGACGCAGAGACGTTGAGACGCAGAGACACTGAGACGCAGAGACTCTAAGACGCAGAGACACTGAGACTCAGAGACTCTGAGACGCAGAGACGCAGAGACACTGAGACGCAGAGACTCTGAGACGCAGAGACGCAGAGACACTGAGACGCAGAGACACTGAGACGCAGAGACTCTAAGACGCAGAGACACTGAGACTCAGAGACTCAGAGACTCTGAGACGCAGAGACGCAGAGACACTGAGACGCAGAGACTCTGAGACGCAGAGACGCAGAGACTCTGAGACGCAGAGACGTTGAGACGCAGAGATACGGAGACGCGGAGACACTGAGACACAGAGACTCTGAGACGCAGAGACGCAGAGACACTGAGACGCAGAGACTCTGAGACGCAGAGACGCAGAGACTCTGAGATGCAGAGACGCAGAGACTCTGAGACGCAGAGACACTGAGACGCAGAGACACAGAGACACTGAGATGCAGAGACTCTGTGACGCAGAGTCTCTGAGATGCAGAGACACTGAGACGTAGAGACTCTGAGACGCCGAGACGCTGAGACGCAGAGACACTGAGACGCAGAGACTCTGAGGCGCAGAGACACTGAGACGCAGAGACTCTGAGACGCAGAGACACTGAGACGCAGAGATACTGAGACGCAGAGACACTGAGATGCAGAGACACTGAGACGCAGAGACGCAGAGACACTGAGACGCAGAGATGCTGAGATGCAGAGACACTGAGACGCAGAGTCTCTGATGCAAAGACGCAGAGACACTGAGACGCAGAGACGTTGAGACACAGAGACACTGAGACACAGAGACTCTGAGACGCAGAAACGTTGAGACACAGAGACACTGAGACGCAGAGACTCTGAGACGCAGAGACGTTGAGACGCAGAGACACTGAGACTCAGAGACTCAGAGACTCAGAGACGCAGAGACGCAGAGACACAGACGCAGAGACTCTGAGACGCAAAGACGCAGAGACTCTGAGACGCAGAGACGTTGAGACGCAGAGACACTGAGACGCGGAGACACTGAGACACAGAGACTCTGAGACGCAGAGACACTGAGACGCAGAGACTCTGAGACGCAGAGACGCAGAGACTCTGAGACGCAGAGACGTTGAGACGCAGAGACACTGAGACGCAGAGACACTGAGACACTGAGATGCAGAGACACTGAGACACAGAGACTCTGAGACGCAGAGACGCAGAGACACTGAGATGCAGAGACACTGAGACACAGAGACTCTGAGACGCAGAGACTCTGAGGCGCAGAGACACTGAGACGCAGAGACTCTGAGACTCTGAGACGCAGAGACGTTGAGACGCAGAGACACTGAGACGCAGAGACACGGAGACGCAGAGACTCTGAGGCGCAGAGACACTGAGACGCAGAGACTCTGAGGCGCAGAGGCGCACAGACGCAGAGACACTGAGATGCAGAGACACTGAGACGCAGAGATACTGAGACGCAGAGACACTGAGACGTAGAGACTCTGAGACGCTGAGACGCAGAGACACTGAGACGCAGAGACACTGAGATGCAGAGACACTGAGACGCAGAGACGATCAGACGCAGAGACGTTGAGACCCAGAGACACTGAGACACAGAGACGCAGAGACACTGAGACGCAGAGATGCTGAGATGCAGAGACACTGAGACGCAGAGACGCAGAGACGCAGAGACACTGAGACGCAGAGATGCTGAGATGCAGAGACACTGAGACGCAGAGACTCTGAGACGCAGAGACGCTGAGACGCAGAGACACTGAGACGCAGAGACACTGAGATGCAGAGACTCTGAGACGCAGAGACTCTGAGACGCAGAGACGTTGAGACCCAGAGACACTGAGACACAGAGACGCAGAGACACTGAGACGCAGAGATGCTGAGATGCAGAGACACTGAGACGCAGAGACGCAGAGACGCAGAGACACTGAGACGCAGAGATGCTGAGATGCAGAGACACTGAGACGCAGAGACGTTGAGACACAGAGACACTGAGACACAGAGACTCTGAGACGCAGAGACTCTGAGACGCAGAGACGTTGAGACGCAGAGACACTGAGACGCAGAGACTCTAAGACGCAGAGACACTGAGACGCAGAGACTCTGAGACGCAGAGACGTTGAGACGCAGAGACACTGAGACGCAGAGACTCTAAGACGCAGAGACACTGAGACTCAGAGACTCTGAGACGCAGAGACGCAGAGACACTGAGACGCAGAGACTCTGAGACGCAGAGACGCAGAGACACTGAGACGCAGAGACACTGAGACGCAGAGACTCTAAGACGCAGAGACACTGAGACTCAGAGACTCAGAGACTCTGAGACGCAGAGACGCAGAGACACTGAGACGCAGAGACTCTGAGACGCAGAGACTCTGAGACGCAGAGACGTTGAGACGCAGAGACACGGAGACGCGGAGACACTGAGACACAGAGACTCTGAGACGCAGAGACGCAGAGACACTGAGACGCAGAGACTCTGAGACGCAGAGACGCAGAGACTCTGAGATGCAGAGACGCAGAGACTCTGAGACGCAGAGACACTGAGACGCAGAGACACAGAGACACTGAGATGCAGAGACTCTGTGACGCAGAGACTCTGAGATGCAGAGACACTGAGACGTAGAGACTCTGAGACGCCGAGACGCTGAGACGCAGAGACACTGAGACGCAGAGACTCTGAGGCGCAGAGACACTGAGACGCAGAGACTCTGAGACGCAGAGACACTGAGACGCAGAGACTCTGAGACGCAGAGAGGCAGACACTCTGAGACGCAGAGACGTTGAGACGTTGAGACGCAGAGACACTGAGACGCAGAGACTCTGAGACGCAGAGACACTGAGACACTGAGACGCAGAGACACTGAGACACAGAGACGCAGAGACTCAGAGACGCAGAGACGTTGAGACGCAGAGACACTGAGATGCAGAGATACTGAGACGCAGAGACACTGAGATGCAGAGACACTGAGACGCAGAGACGCAGAGACACTGAGACGCAGAGATGCTGAGATGCAGAGACACTGAGACGCAGAGTCTCTGATGCAAAGACGCAGAGACACTGAGACGCAGAGACGTTGAGACACAGAGACACTGAGACACAGAGACTCTGAGACGCAGAAACGTTGAGACACAGAGACACTGAGACGCAGAGACTCTGAGACGCAGAGACGTTGAGACGCAGAGACACTGAGACTCAGAGACTCAGAGACGCAGAGACGCAGAGACACTGAGACGCAGAGACTCTGAGACGCAGAGACGCAGAGACTCTGAGACGCAGAGACGTTGAGACGCAGAGACACTGAGACGCGGAGACACTGAGACACAGAGACTCTGAGACGCAGAGACGCAGAGACACTGAGACGCAGAGACTCTGAGACGCAGAGACGCAGAGACTCTGAGACGCTGAGACGTTGAGACGCAGAGACACTGAGACGCAGAGACACTGAGACACTGAGATGCAGAGACACTGAGACACAGAGACTCTGAGACGCAGAGACGCAGAGACACTGAGATGCAGAGACACTGAGACACAGAGGCTCTGAGACGCAGAGACTCTGAGGCGCAGAGACACTGAGACGCAGAGACTCTGAGACTCTGAGACGCAGAGACGTTGAGACGCAGAGACACTGAGACGCAGAGACACGGAGACGCAGAGACTCTGAGGCGCAGAGACACTGAGACGCAGAGACTCTGAGGCGCAGAGGCGTTGAGACGTTGAGACGCAGAGACACTGAGACGCAGAGACTCTGAGACGCAGAGACACTGAGACACTGAGACGCAGAGACACTGAGACACAGAGACGTTGAGACGCAGAGACACTGAGACGCAGAGATACTGAGACGCAGAGACACTGAGATGCAGAGACACTGAGACGCAGAGACGCAGAGACACTGAGACGCAGAGATGCTGAGATGCAGAGACACTGAGACGCAGAGTCTCTGATGCAAAGACGCAGAGACACTGAGACGCAGAGACGTTGAGACACAGAGACACTGAGACACAGAGACTCTGAGACGCAGAAACGTTGAGACACAGAGACACTGAGATGCAGAGACTCTGAGACGCAGAGACGTTGAGACGCAGAGACACTGAGACTCAGAGACTCAGAGACTCTGAGACGCAGAGACGCAGAGACACTGAGACGCAGAGACTCTGAGACGCAGAGACGCAGAGACTCTGAGACGCAGAGACGTTGAGACGCAGAGACACTGAGACGCAGAGACACTGAGACACTGAGATGCAGAGACACTGAGACACAGAGACTCTGAGACGCAGAGACGCAGAGACACTGAGATGCAGAGACACTGAGACACAGAGACTCTGAGACGCAGAGACTCTGAGGCGCAGAGACACTGAGACGCAGAGACTCTGAGACTCTGAGACGCAGAGACGTTGAGACGCAGAGACACTGAGACGCAGAGACACGGAGACGCAGAGACTCTGAGGCGCAGAGACACTGAGACGCAGAGACTCTGAGGCGCAGAGGCGCACAGACGCAGAGACACTGAGATGCAGAGACACTGAGACGCAGAGATACTGAGACGCAGAGACACTGAGACGTAGAGACTCTGAGACGCTGAGACGCAGAGACACTGAGACGCAGAGACACTGAGATGCAGAGACACTGAGACGCAGAGACGATCAGACGCAGAGACGTTGAGACCCAGAGACACTGAGACACAGAGACGCAGAGACACTGAGACGCAGAGATGCTGAGATGCAGAGACACTGAGACGCAGAGACGCAGAGACGCAGAGACACTGAGACGCAGAGATGCTGAGATGCAGAGACACTGAGACGCAGAGACTCTGAGACGCAGAGACGCTGAGACGCAGAGACACTGAGACGCAGAGACACTGAGATGCAGAGACTCTGAGACGCAGAGACTCTGAGACGCAGAGACGTTGAGACCCAGAGACACTGAGACACAGAGACGCAGAGACACTGAGACGCAGAGATGCTGAGATGCAGAGACACTGAGACGCAGAGACGCAGAGACGCAGAGACACTGAGACGCAGAGATGCTGAGATGCAGAGACACTGAGACGCAGAGACGTTGAGACACAGAGACACTGAGACACAGAGACTCTGAGACGCAGAGACTCTGAGACGCAGAGACGTTGAGACGCAGAGACACTGAGACGCAGAGACGTTGAGACACAGAGACACTGAGACACAGAGACTCTGAGACGCAGAGACTCTGAGACGCAGAGACGTTGAGACGCAGAGACACTGAGACGCAGAGACTCTAAGACGCAGAGACACTGAGACGCAGAGACTCTGAGACGCAGAGACGTTGAGACGCAGAGACACTGAGACGCAGAGACTCTAAGACGCAGAGACACTGAGACTCAGAGACTCTGAGACGCAGAGACGCAGAGACACTGAGACGCAGAGACTCTGAGACGCAGAGACGCAGAGACACTGAGACGCAGAGACACTGAGACGCAGAGACTCTAAGACGCAGAGACACTGAGACTCAGAGACTCAGAGACTCTGAGACGCAGAGACGCAGAGACACTGAGACGCAGAGACTCTGAGACGCAGAGACTCTGAGACGCAGAGACGTTGAGACGCAGAGACACGGAGACGCGGAGACACTGAGACACAGAGACTCTGAGACGCAGAGACGCAGAGACACTGAGACGCAGAGACTCTGAGACGCAGAGACGCAGAGACTCTGAGATGCAGAGACGCAGAGACTCTGAGACGCAGAGACACTGAGACGCAGAGACACAGAGACACTGAGATGCAGAGACTCTGTGACGCAGAGACTCTGAGATGCAGAGACACTGAGACGTAGAGACTCTGAGACGCCGAGACGCTGAGACGCAGAGACACTGAGACGCAGAGACTCTGAGGCGCAGAGACACTGAGACGCAGAGACTCTGAGACGCAGAGAGGCAGACACTCTGAGACGCAGAGACGTTGAGACGTTGAGACGCAGAGACACTGAGACGCAGAGACTCTGAGACGCAGAGACACTGAGACACTGAGACGCAGAGACACTGAGACACAGAGACGCAGAGACTCAGAGACGCAGAGACGTTGAGACGCAGAGACACTGAGACGCAGAGATACTGAGACGCAGAGACACTGAGATGCAGAGACACTGAGACGCAGAGACGCAGAGACACTGAGACGCAGAGATGCTGAGATGCAGAGACACTGAGACGCAGAGTCTCTGATGCAAAGACGCAGAGACACTGAGACGCAGAGACGTTGAGACACAGAGACACTGAGACACAGAGACTCTGAGACGCAGAAACGTTGAGACACAGAGACAATGAGACGCAGAGACTCTGAGACGCAGAGACGTTGAGACGCAGAGACACTGAGACTCAGAGACTCAGAGACGCAGAGACGCAGAGACGCAGAGACACTGAGACGCAGAGACTCTGAGACGCAGAGACGCAGAGACTCTGAGACGCAGAGACGTTGAGACGCAGAGACACTGAGACGCGGAGACACTGAGACACAGAGACTCTGAGACGCAGAGACGCAGAGACACTGAGACGCAGAGACTCTGAGACGCAGAGACGCAGAGACTCTGAGACGCTGAGACGTTGAGACGCAGAGACACTGAGACGCAGAGACACTGAGACACTGAGATGCAGAGACACTGAGACACAGAGACTCTGAGACGCAGAGACGCAGAGACACTGAGATGCAGAGACACTGAGACACAGAGACTCTGAGACGCAGAGACTCTGAGGCGCAGAGACACTGAGACGCAGAGACTCTGAGACTCTGAGACGCAGAGACGTTGAGACGCAGAGACACTGAGACGCAGAGACACGGAGACGCAGAGACTCTGAGGCGCAGAGACACTGAGACGCAGAGACTCTGAGGCGCAGAGGCGTTGAGACGTTGAGACGCAGAGACACTGAGACGCAGAGACTCTGAGACGCAGAGACACTGAGACACTGAGACGCAGAGACACTGAGACACAGAGACGTTGAGACGCAGAGACACTGAGACGCAGAGATACTGAGACGCAGAGACACTGAGATGCAGAGACACTGAGACGCAGAGACGCAGAGACACTGAGACGCAGAGATGCTGAGATGCAGAGACACTGAGACGCAGAGTCTCTGATGCAAAGACGCAGAGACACTGAGACGCAGAGACGTTGAGACACAGAGACACTGAGACACAGAGACTCTGAGACGCAGAAACGTTGAGACACAGAGACACTGAGATGCAGAGACTCTGAGACGCAGAGACGTTGAGACGCAGAGACACTGAGACTCAGAGACTCAGAGACTCTGAGACGCAGAGACGCAGAGACACTGAGACGCAGAGACTCTGAGACGCAGAGACGCAGAGACTCTGAGACGCAGAGACGTTGAGACGCAGAGACACTGAGACGCGGAGACACTGAGACACAGAGACTCTGAGACGCAGAGACACTGAGACGCAGAGACTCTGAGACGCAGAGACGCAGAGACTCTGAGACGCAGAGACGTTGAGACGCAGAGACACTGAGACGCAGAGACACTGAGACACTGAGATGCAGAGACACTGAGACACAGAGACTCTGAGACGCAGAGACGCAGAGACACTGAGATGCAGAGACACTGAGACACAGAGACTCTGAGACGCAGAGACTCTGAGGCGCAGAGACACTGAGACGCAGAGACTCTGAGACTCTGAGACGCAGAGACGTTGAGACGCAGAGACACTGAGACGCAGAGACACTGAGACGCAGAGACACTGAGACGCAGAGACTCTGCGACTCTGAGACGCAGAGACGTTGAGACGCAGAGACACTGAGACGCAGAGACTCTGAGAAGCAGAGACACTGAGACGTAGAGACTCTGAGACGCCGAGACGCTGAGACGCAGAGACACTGAGACGCAGAGACTCTGAGGCGCAGAGACTCTGAGACGCAGAGAGGCAGAGACGTTGAGACGCAGAGACACTGAGATGCAGAGACTCTGAGACGCAGAGGCGTTGAGACGCAGAGACGCAGAGACACTGTGACGCAGAGACTCTGAGACGCAGAGACGCAGAGACTCTGAGACGCAGAGACGTTGAGACGCAGAGACACTGAGACGCAGAGACGCAGAGACACTGAGACGCAGAGACACTGACATGCAGAGACACTGAGACACACAGACTCTGAGGCGCAGAGATGCACAGACGCAGAGAAACTGAGACGCAGAGACACTGAGACTCAGAGACGCTGAGACGCAGAGACACTGAGACGCAGAGACACAGAGACGCAGAGACGTTGAGACGCAGAGACTCTGAGACGCAGTGACACAAAGCCGCAGAGAAACTGTGACGCAGAGACGCAGAGACACAGAGACGCAGAGATACTGAGACGCAGAGACACTGAGACGCAGAGACGCAGAGACACTGAGACGCAGAGACGCAGAGACGCAGAGACACTGAGACACAGAGACTCTGAGACCGAGAGACGCTGAGACGCTGCGACGCAGAGACACTGAGAGGCAGAGACTCTGAGACGCAGAGACACTGAGACACTGAGACGCAGAGACACTGAGACACAGAGACGCGGAGACACTGAGACGCAGAGACACTGAGACGCAGAGACACTGAGACACTGAGACGCAGAGACACTGAGACACAGAGACGCGGAGACACTGAGACGCAGAGACACTGAGACGCAGAGACACAGAGACACAGAGACTCTGAGACGCAGAGACGCAGAGACTCTGAGACGCAGAGACGTTGAGACGCAGAGACACTGAGACGCGGAGACACTGAGACACTGAGACGCAGAGACGCTGAGACGCAGAGACACTGAGACACTGAGACGCAGAGACGCTGAGACGCAGAGACACTGAGACGCAGAGACACTGAGTCGCAGAGGAATTGAGACGTAGCGACTCTGAGACGCCGAGACGCTGAGACGCAGACACACAGAGACACTGAGACGCAGAGATACTGAGACGCAGAGACTCTGAGGCGCAGAGACGCAGAGACGCAGAGACACTGAGACGCAGAGACTCTGAGACGCAGAGACGCAGAGATACTGAGACGCAGAGGTGCACGGACGCAGAGACACTGAGACGCAGAGACACTGAGGCGCAGAGACACTGAGACCCAGAGACTCGGAGGCGCAGAGGCGCACAGACGCAGAGACACTGAGACGCAGAGACACTGAGACGCATAGACACTGAGACGCAGAGATACTGAGACGCAGAGACACTGAGACGCAGAGACACTGAGTCGCAGAGGAATTGAGACGTAGCGACTCTGAGACGCCGAGACGCTGAGACGCAGACACACAGAGACACTGAGACGCAGAGATACTGAGACGCAGAGACTCTGAGGCGCAGAGACGCAGAGACGCAGAGACACTGAGACGCAGAGACTCTGAGACGCAGAGACGCAGAGATACTGAGACGCAGAGGTGCACGGACGCAGAGACACTGAGACGCAGAGACACTGAGGCGCAGAGACACTGAGACCCAGAGACTCGGAGGCGCAGAGGCGCACAGACGCAGAGACACTGAGACGCAGAGACTCTGAGACGCAGAGACGCAGAGACTCTGAGACGCAGAGACGTTGAGACGCAGAGACACTGAGACGCGGAGACACTGAGACACAGAGACTCTGAGACGCAGAGACGCAGAGACACTGAGACGCAGAGACTCTGAGACGCAGAGACGCAGAGACTCTGAGACGCAGAGACGTTGAGACGCAGAGACACTGAGACGCAGAGACACTGAGACACTGAGATGCAGAGACACTGAGACACAGAGACTCTGAGACGCAGAGACGCAGAGACACTGAGATGCAGAGACACTGAGACACAGAGACTCTGAGACGCAGAGACTCGGAGGCGCAGAGACACTGAGACGCAGACACTCTGAGACTCTGAGACGCAGAGACGTTGAGACGCAGAGACACTGAGACGCAGAGACACTGAGACGCAGAGATACTGAGACACAGAGGTGCACGGACGCAGAGACACGGAGATGCAGAGACACTGAGGCTCAGAGACACTGAGACGCAGAGATGCAGAGACTCTGAGACGCAGAGATACTGAGACGCAGAGGTGCACGGACGCAGAGACACGGAGACGCAGAGACACTGAGGCGCAGAGACACTGAGACGCAGAGACACTGAGACGCAGAGGTGCACGGACGCAGAGACACGGAGATGCAGAGACACTGAGGGACAGAGACACTGAGACGCAGAGATGCAGAGACTCTGAGACGCAGAGATACTGAGACGCAGAGGTGCACGGACGCAGAGACACGGAGACGCAGAGACACTGAGGCGCAGAGACACTGAGGGACAGAGACACTGAGACGCAGAGATGCAGAGACTCTGAGACGCAGAGATACTGAGACGCAGAGGTGCACGGACGCAGAGACACGGAGACGCAGAGACACTGAGGCGCAGAGACACTGAGACGCAGAGACTCTGAGGCGCAGAGGCGCACAGACGCAGAGACACTGAGATGCAGAGACACTGAGACGCAGAGATACTGAGACGCAGAGACACTGAGACGTAGAGACTCTGAGACGCTGAGACGCAGAGACACTGAGACGCAGAGACACTGAGATGCAGAGACACTGAGACGCAGAGACGATCAGACGCAGAGACACTGAGACGCAGAGACACTGAGACACAGAGATTCTGAGACGCAGAGACGCGGAGACACTGAGACGCAGAGACTCAGAAATACTGAGACGCAGAGACTCTGAGACGCAGAGATGCTGAGACGCAGAGACACTGCGACGCAGAGACACTGAGACGCAGAGACACAGAGACACTGAGACGCAGAGACTCTGAGACGCAGAGACTCTGAGACGCAGAGACTCTGAGAAGCAGAGACGTTGAGACCCAGAGACACTGAGACACAGAGACGCAGAGACGCAGAGACACTGAGACGCAGAGATGCTGAGATGCAGAGACACTGAGACGCAGAGACGCAGAGACACTGAGACGCAGAGATGCTGAGATGCAGAGACACTGAGACGCAGAGACGTTGAGACACAGAGACACTGAGACACAGAGACTCTGAGACGCAGAGACTCTGAGACGCAGAGACGTTGAGACGCAGAGACACTGAGACGCAGAGACTCTAAGACGCAGAGACACTGAGACGCAGAGACACTGAGACACTGAGACGCAGAGACACTGAGACGCAGAGACTCTGAGACGCAGAGACGTTGAGACGCAGAGACTCTGAGACGCAGAGACACTGAGACGCAGAGACGCAGAGACGTTGAGACGCAGAGACTCTGAGACGCAGAGAGGCAGAGACGCAGAGACGTTGAGACGCAGAGACTCTGAGACGCAGTGACACAAAGCCGCAGAGAAACTGTGACGCAGAGACGCAGAGACACAGAGACGCAGAGATACTGAGACGCAGAGACACTGAGACGCGGAGACACTGAGACGCAGAGACACAGAGACACAGAGACTCTGAGACGCAGAGACGCAGAGACTCTGAGACGCAGAGACGTTGAGACGCAGAGACACTGAGACGCGGAGACACTGAGACACTGAGACGCAGAGACACTGAGACACTGAGACGCAGAGACGCTGAGACGCAGAGACACTGAGACGCAGAGACACTGAGTCGCAGAGGAATTGAGACGTAGCGACTCTGAGACGCCGAGACGCTGAGACGCAGACACACAGAGACACTGAGACGCAGAGATACTGAGACGCAGAGACACTGAGACGTAGAGAATCTGAGACGCTGAGACGCCGAGACGCTGAGACGCAGAGACGCTGAGACGCAGAGACACTGAGACGCAGAGACTCTGAGACGCAGTGACGCAGAGACTCTGAGACGCAGAGAGGCAGAGACTCTGAGACGCAGAGACACTGAGACGCAGAGACTCTGAGACGCAGAGACACTGAGGCGCAGAGACACTGAGACGCAGAGACTCTGAGACGCTGAGACTCTGAGGCGCAGAGACGCAGAGACAATGAGACGCAGAGACTCTGAGACGCAGAGACGTTGAGACGCAGAGACTCTGAGACGCAGAGACACTGAGACGCAGAGACGCAGAGACGTTGAGACGCAGAGACTCTGAGACGCCGAGAGGCAGAGACGCAGAGACGTTGAGACGCAGAGACTCTGAGACGCAGTGACACAAAGCCGCAGAGAAACTGTGACGCAGAGACGCAGAGACACAGAGACGCAGAGATACTGAGACGCAGAGACACTGAGACGCAGAGACGCAGAGACACTGAGACGCAGAGACGCAGAGACACTGAGACACAGAGACACTGAGACGCAGAGATACTGAGACGCAGAGACACTGAGACGCAGAGACGCAGAGACACTGAGACGCAGAGACGCAGAGACGCAGAGACACTGAGACACAGAGACTCTGAGACCGAGAGACGCTGAGACGCTGCGACGCAGAGACACTGAGACGCAGAGACTCTGAGACGCTGAGAAACTGAGACGCAGAGACACTGAGACGCAGAGACACTGAGACACTGAGACGCAGAGACACTGAGACACAGAGACGCGGAGACACTGAGACGCAGAGACACTGAGACGCAGAGACACAGAGACACAGAGACTCTGAGACGCAGAGACGCAGAGACTCTGAGACGCAGAGACGTTGAGACGCAGAGACACTGAGACGCGGAGACACTGAGACACTGAGACGCAGAGACACTGAGACACTGAGACGCAGAGACGCTGAGACGCAGAGACACTGAGACGTAGAGACACTGAGTCGCAGAGGAATTGAGACGTAGCGACTCTGAGACGCCGAGACGCTGAGACGCAGACACACAGAGACACTGAGACGCAGAGATACTGAGACACAGAGACTCTGAGACGCAGAGACGCAGAGACACTGAGACGCAGAGACGCAGAGACGCAGAGACACTGAGACACAGAGACTCTGAGACCGAGAGACGCTGAGACGCTGCGACGCAGAGACACTGAGAGGCAGAGACTCTGAGACGCAGAGACACTGAGACACTGAGACGCAGAGACACTGAGACACAGAGACGCGGAGACACTGAGACGCAGAGACACTGAGACGCAGAGACACTGAGACACTGAGACGCAGAGACACTGAGACACAGAGACGCGGAGACACTGAGACGCAGAGACACTGAGACGCAGAGACACAGAGACACAGAGACTCTGAGACGCAGAGACGCAGAGACTCTGAGACGCAGAGACGTTGAGACGCAGAGACACTGAGACGCGGAGACACTGAGACACTGAGACGCAGAGACGCTGAGACGCAGAGACACTGAGACACTGAGACGCAGAGACGCTGAGACGCAGAGACACTGAGACGCAGAGACACTGAGTCGCAGAGGAATTGAGACGTAGCGACTCTGAGACGCCGAGACGCTGAGACGCAGACACACAGAGACACTGAGACGCAGAGATACTGAGACGCAGAGACACTGAGACGTAGAGAATCTGAGACGCTGAGACGCCGAGACGCTGAGACGCAGAGACGCTGAGACGCAGAGACACTGAGACGCAGTGACGCAGAGACTCTGAGACGCAGAGAGGCAGAGACTCTGAGACGCAGAGACACTGAGACGCAGAGACACTGAGGCGCAGAGACACTGAGACGCAGAGACTCTGAGACGCTGAGACTCTGAGGCGCAGAGACGCAGAGACAATGAGACGCAGAGACTCTGAGACGCAGAGACGCAGAGATACTGAGACGCAGAGGTGCACGGACGCAGAGACACTGAGACGCAGAGACACTGAGACGCAGAGACACTGAGACGCAGAGACACTGAGATGCAGAGACGTTGAGACCCAGAGACACTGAGACGCAGAGACACTGAGACGCAGAGACACTGAGACGCAGAGACACTGAGATGCAGAGACGTTGAGACGCAGAGACACTGAGACGCAGAGACTCTGAGACGCAGAGACGTTGAGACACAGAGACACTGAGACGCAGAGACACTGAGACGCAGAGACACTGAGATGCAGAGACACTGAGACGCAGAGACGTTGAGACGCAGAGACACTGAGACGCAGAGACTCTGAGACCCAGAGACACTGAGACGCAGAGACACTGAGACGCAGAGACACTGAGACGCACAGACACTGAGATGCAGAGACACTGAGACGCAGAGACTCTGAGGCGCAGAGACGCAGAGATACTGAGACGCAGAGACTCTGAGACGCAGAGACGCAGAGATACTGAGACGCAGAGGTGCACGGACGCAGAGACACTGAGACGCAGAGACACTGAGGCGCAGAGACACTGAGACCCAGAGACTCGGAGGCGCAGAGGCGCACAGACGCAGAGACACTGAGACGCAGAGACTCTGAGACGCAGAGACACTGAGACGCAGAGACTCAGAGACTCAGAGACTCTGAGACGCAGAGACGCAGAGACACTGAGACGCAGAGACTCTGAGACGCAGAGACGCAGAGACTCTGAGACGCAGAGACGTTGAGACGCAGAGACACTGAGACGCGGAGACACTGAGACACAGAGACTCTGAGACGCAGAGACGCAGAGACACTGAGACGCAGAGACTCTGAGACGCAGAGACGCAGAGACTCTGAGACGCAGAGACGTTGAGACGCAGAGACACTGAGACGCAGAGACACTGAGATGCAGAGACACTGAGACACAGAGACTCTGAGACGCAGAGACGCAGAGACACTGAGATGCAGAGACACTGAGACACAGAGACTCTGAGACGCAGAGACTCTGAGGCGCAGAGACACTGAGACGCAGAGACTCTGAGACTCTGAGACGCAGAGACGTTGAGACGCAGAGACACTGAGACGCAGAGACACTGAGACGCAGAGACACTGAGACGCAGAGGTGCACGGACGCAGAGACACGGAGATGCAGAGACACTGAGGGACAGAGACACTGAGACGCAGAGATGCAGAGACTCTGAGACGCAGAGATACTGAGACGCAGAGGTGCACGGACGCAGAGACACGGAGACGCAGAGACACTGAGGCGCAGAGACACTGAGACGCAGAGATGCAGAGACTCTGAGACGCAGAGATACTGAGACGCAGAGGTGCACGGACGCAGAGACACGGAGACGCAGAGACACTGAGGCGCAGAGACACTGAGACGCAGAGACTCTGAGGCGCAGAGGCGCACAGACGCAGAGACACTGAGATGCAGAGACACTGAGACGCAGAGATACTGAGACGCAGAGACACTGAGACGTAGAGACTCTGAGACGCTGAGACGCAGAGACACTGAGACGCAGAGACACTGAGATGCAGAGACACTGAGACGCAGACACGAACAGACGCAGAGACACTGAGACGCAGAGACACTGAGACACAGAGACTCTGAGACGCAGAGACGCAGAGACACTGAGACGCAGAGACTCAGAAATACTGAGACGCAGAGACTCTGAGACGCAGAGATGCTGAGACGCAGAGACACTGCGACGCAGAGACACTGAGACGCAGAGACACAGAGACACTGAGACGCAGAGACTCTGAGACGCAGAGACTCTGAGACGCAGAGATACTGAGACGCAGAGACTCTGAGGCGCAGAGATACTGACACGCAGAGACACTGAAACGCAGAGACTCTGAGACGCAGAGACGCTGAGATGCAGAGACACTGAGACGCAGAGATACTGACACGCAGAGACACTGAGACGCAGAGACTCTGAGACGCAGAGACACTGAGATGCAGAGACACTGAGACGCAGAGACACTGAGACGCAGAGACACTGAGGCGCAGAGGCGCACAGACGCAGAGACACTGAGATGCAGAGACACTGAGACGCAGAGATACTGACACGCAGAGACACTGAGACGCAGAGACTCTGAGACGCAGAGACGTTGAGACCCAGAGACACTGAGACACAGAGACGCAGAGACGCAGAGACACTGAGACGCAGAGATGCTGAGATGCAGAGACACTGAGACGCAGAGACGCAGAGACACTGAGACGCAGAGACGTTGAGACACAGAGACACTGAGACACAGAGACTCTGAGACGCAGAGATGCTGAGATGCAGAGACACTGAGACGCAGAGACGTTGAGACACAGAGACACTGAGACACAGAGACTCTGAGACGCAGAGACTCTGAGACGCAGAGACGTTGAGACGCAGAGACACTGAGACGCAGATACTCTAAGACGCAGAGACACTGAGACGCAGAGACTCTGAGACGCAGAGACGTTGAGACGCAGAGACACTGAGACGCAGAGACTCTAAGACGCAGAGACACTGAGACTCAGAGACTCAGAGACTCTGAGACGCAGAGACGCAGAGACACTGAGACGCAGAGACTCTGAGACGCAGAGACGCAGAGACTCTGAGACGCAGAGACGTTGAGACGCAGAGACACGGAGACGCGGAGACACTGAGACACAGAGACTCTGAGACGCAGAGACGCAGAGACACTGAGACGCAGAGACTCTGAGACGCAGAGACGCAGAGACTCTGAGATGCAGAGACGCAGAGACTCTGAGACGCAGAGACACTGAGACGCAGAGACACAGAGACACTGAGATGCAGAGACTCTGTGACGCAGAGACTCTGAGATGCAGAGACACTGAGACGTAGAGACTCTGAGACGCCGAGACGCTGAGACGCAGAGACACTGAGACGCAGAGACTCTGAGGCGCAGAGACACTGAGACGCAGAGACTCTGAGACGCAGAGACACTGAGACGCAGAGACTCTGAGACGCAGAGAGGCAGACACTCTGAGACGCAGAGACGTTGAGACGTTGAGACGCAGAGACACTGAGACGCAGAGACTCTGAGACGCAGAGACACTGAGACACTGAGACGCAGAGACACTGAGACACAGAGACGCAGAGACTCAGAGACGCAGAGACGTTGAGACGCAGAGACACTGAGACGCAGAGATACTGAGACGCAGAGACACTGAGACGCAGAGACGCAGAGACACTGAGACGCAGAGATGCTGAGATGCAGAGACACTGAGACGCAGAGTCTCTGATGCAAAGACGCAGAGACACTGAGACGCAGAGACGTTGAGACACAGAGACACTGAGACACAGAGACTCTGAGACGCAGAAACGTTGAGACACAGAGACACTGAGACGCAGAGACTCTGAGACGCAGAGACGTTGAGACGCAGAGACACTGAGACTCAGAGACGCAGAGACTCTGAGACGCAGAGACGTTGAGACGCAGAGACACTGAGACGCGGAGACACTGAGACACAGAGACTCTGAGACGCAGAGACGCAGAGACACTGAGACGCAGAGACTCTGAGACGCAGAGACGCAGAGACTCTGAGACGCTGAGACGTTGAGACGCAGAGACACTGAGACGCAGAGACACTGAGACACTGAGATGCAGAGACACTGAGACACAGAGACTCTGAGACGCAGAGACGCAGAGACACTGAGATGCAGAGACACTGAGACACAGAGACTCTGAGACGCAGAGACTCTGAGGCGCAGAGACACTGAGACGCAGAGACTCTGAGACTCTGAGACGCAGAGACGTTGAGACGCAGAGACACTGAGACGCAGAGACACTGAGACGCAGAGACTCTGAGACTCTGAGACGCAGAGACGTTGAGACGCAGAGACACTGAGACGCAGAGACTCTGAGAAGCAGAGACACTGAGACGTAGAGACTCTGAGACGCCGAGACGCTGAGACGCAGAGACACTGAGACGCAGAGACTCTGAGGCGCAGAGACTCTGAGACGCAGAGAGGCAGAGACGTTGAGACGCAGAGACACTGAGATGCAGAGACTCTGAGACGCAGAGGCGTTGAGACGCAGAGACGCAGAGACACTGAGACGCAGAGACTCTGAGACGCAGAGATGCAGAGACTCTGAGACGCAGAGACGTTGAGACGCAGAGACACTGAGACGCAGAGACGCAGAGACACTGAGACGCAGAGACACTGACATGCAGAGACACTGAGACACACAGACTCTGAGGCGCAGAGATGCACAGACGCAGAGAAACTGAGACGCAGAGACACTGAGACGCAGAGACGCAGAGACTCTGAGACTCAGAGACGCTGAGACGCAGAGACACTGAGACGCAGAGACTCTGAGGCGCTGAGACGCACAGACGCAGAGACACAAAGACGCAGAGACACTGAGACACAGAGACTCTGAGACGCAGAGACGCAGAGACACTGAGACGCAGAGACTCTGAGACGCAGAGACGCAGAGACTCTGAGACCGAGAGACGCTGAGACGCTGCGACGCAGAGACACTGAGAGGCAGAGACTCTGAGACGCAGAGACACTGAGACACTGAGACGCAGAGACACTGAGACACAGAGACGCGGAGACACTGAGACGCAGAGACACTGAGACGCAGAGACACTGAGACACTGAGACGCAGAGACACTGAGACACAGAGACGCGGAGACACTGAGACGCAGAGACACTGAGACGCAGAGACACAGAGACACAGAGACTCTGAGACGCAGAGACGCAGAGACTCTGAGACGCAGAGACGTTGAGACGCAGAGACACTGAGACGCGGAGACACTGAGACACTGAGACGCAGAGACGCTGAGACGCAGAGACACTGAGACACTGAGACGCAGAGACGCTGAGACGCAGAGACACTGAGACGCAGAGACACTGAGTCGCAGAGGAACTGAGACGTAGCGACTCTGAGACGCCGAGACGCTGAGACGCAGACACACAGAGACACTGAGACGCAGAGATACTGAGACGCAGAGACACTGAGACGTAGAGAATCTGAGACGCTGAGACGCCGAGACGCTGAGACGCAGAGACGCTGAGACGCAGAGACACTGAGACGCAGAGACTCTGAGACGCAGTGACGCAGAGACTCTGAGACGCAGAGAGGCAGAGACTCTGAGACGCAGAGACACTGAGACGCAGAGACTCTGAGACGCAGAGACACTGAGGCGCAGAGACACTGAGACGCAGAGACTCTGAGACGCTGAGACTCTGAGGCGCAGAGACGCAGAGACAATGAGACGCAGAGACTCTGAGACGCAGAGACGCAGAGATACTGAGACGCAGAGGTGCACGGACGCAGAGACACTGAGACGCAGAGACACTGAGACGCAGAGACACTGAGACGCAGAGACACTGAGACGCAGAGACACTGAGACGCAGAGATACTGAGACGCAGAGACACTGAGACGCAGAGACACTGAGATGCAGAGACGTTGAGACCCAGAGACGTTGAGACGCAGAGACACTGAGACGCAGAGACACTGAGACGCAGAGACACTGAGATGCAGAGACGTTGAGACGCAGAGACACTGAGACGCAGAGACTCTGAGACGCAGAGACGTTGAGACCCAGAGACACTGAGACGCAGAGACACTGAGACGCAGAGACACTGAGACGCACAGACACTGAGATGCAGAGACACTGAGACGCAGAGACTCTGAGGCGCAGAGACGCAGAGACGCAGAGACACTGAGACGCAGAGACTCTGAGACGCAGAGACGCAGAGATACTGAGACGCAGAGGTGCACGGACGCAGAGACACTGAGACGCAGAGACACTGAGGCGCAGAGACACTGAGACCCAGAGACTCGGAGGCGCAGAGGCGCACAGACGCAGAGACACTGAGACGCAGAGACACTGAGACGCATAGACACTGAGACGCAGAGATACTGAGACGCAGAGACACTGAGGCGCAGAGACGCAGAGACGCAGAGACACTGAGACGCAGAGACTCTGAGGCGCAGAGGCGCACAGACGCAGAGACACTGAGACGCAGAGACACTGAGACGCAGAGACACTGAGATGCAGAGAGACTGAGACGCAGAGACTCTGAGACGCAGAGACGTTGAGACGCAGAGACACTGAGACGCAGAGACACAGACGCAGAGACACTGAGATGCAGAGACACTGAGACCCAGAGACTCGGAGGCGCAGAGGCGCACAGACGCAGAGACACTGAGATGCAGAGACACTGAGACGCAGAGATACTGAGATGCAGAGACACTGAGGCGCAGAGACGCGGAGACGCAGAGACACTGAGATGCAGAGACACTGAGGCGCAGAGACGCGGAGACGCAGAGACACTGAGATGCAGAGACACTGAGACGCAGAGACACTGAGATGCAGAGACACTGAGACGCAGAGACACTGAGACGCAGAGACACTGAGATGCAGAGACACTGAGACGCAGAGACTCTGAGGCGCAGAGACGCAGAGACACTGAGACACTGAGACGCAGAGACCCTGACACTCTGAGACGCAGAGATACTGAGACGCAGAGACACTGAGGCGCAGAGACACTGAGACGCAGAGACACTGAGGCGCAGAGGCGCACAGACGCAGAGACGCTGAGATGCAGAGACACTGAGGCGCAGAGATACTGACACGCAGAGACACTGAGACGCAGAGACTCTGAGACGCAGAGACGTTGAGACGCAGAGACACTGAGGCGCAGAGGCGCACAAACGCAGAGACACTGAGACGCAGAGACACTGAGACGCAGAGATACTGAGACGCAGAGACTCTGAGACGCTGAGACACAGAGACACTGAGACGCAGAGACACTGAGACGCAGAGAGGCAGAGACACTGATACGCTGGGACACTGAGACGCAGAGACACTGAGATGCAGAGACACTGAGACGCAGACACTCTGAGGCGCAGAGACGCAGAGACACTGAGACGCAGAGACACTGAGACGCAGAGACACTGTGACGCAGAGACGCAGAGACTCAGAAATACTGAGACGCAGAGACTCTGAGACGCAGAGATGCTGAGACGCAGAGACACTGAGACGCAGAGACACTGAGACACAGAGACTCTGAGACGCAGAGACGCAGAGGCACTGAGACGCAGAGACTCTGAGACGCAGAGACGCAGAGACTCTGAGACGCAGAGACGTTGAGACGCAGAGGCACTGAGACGCAGAGACTCTGAGACGCAGAGACACTGTGACACTGAGACGCCCACACACTGAGACACAGAGACTCTGAGACGCAGAGACGCAGAGACACTGAGACGCAGAGACTCTGAGACGCAGAGACGCAGAGACTCTGAGACGCAGAGACACTGAGACACTGAGACTCTGAGACGCAGAGACGCAGAGACACTGAGACGCAGCGACATTGAGACGCAGAGACACTGAGACGCAGAGACTCTGAGACGCAGAGACACTGAGACGCAGAGACTCTGAGACAGAGAGACGCTGAGACGCAAAGACGCTGAGACACTGAGACGCAGAGACGCAGAGACTCAGAAATACTGAGACGCAGAGACTCTGAGACGCAGAGATGCTGAGACGTAGAGACACTGAGACGCAGAGACACTGAGAAGCAGAGACGCAGAGACACTGAGACGCAGAGACACTGAGACACAGAGATACTGAGACGCAGAGACACTGAGACGCAGAGACTCTGAGACGCTGAGAAGGAGAGACACTGAGACGCAGAGACACTGAGACGCAGAGACACTGAGACGCAGATACTCTGAGACACAGAGACGCAGAGGCACTGAGACGAAGAGACACTGAGATGCAGAGACACTGAGACGCAGAGACACTGAGACGCAGAGACTCTGAGGCGCAGAGACGCACAGACGCAGAGACACTGAGACGCAGAGACACTCAGACACAGAGACACTGAGGCGCAGAGACGCACAGACGCAGAGTCTCTGAGACGCAGAGACGCAGAGACACTGAAGTGCAGAGACGCAGAGACTCAGAAATACTGAGACGCAGAGACGCTGAGGCGCTGAGACACTGAGACGCAGAGACACTGAGACGCAGAGATGCAGAGACACTGAGACGCAGAGACTCTGAGACGCAGAGGCGCACAGACGCAGAGACACGGAGATGCAGAGACACTGAGACGCAGAGAGACTGAGACGCAGAGACTCTGAGACGCAGAGACGCTGAGACGCAGAGACACTGAGACGCAGAGACTCTGAGGCGCAGAGACGCACAGACGCAGAGACACAAAGACGCAGAGACACTGAGACACAGAGATTCTGAGATGCAGAGACACTGAGACGCAGAGACTCTGAGACGCAGAGAGGCAGAGACTCTGAGACGCAGAGACGTTGAGACGCAGAGACACTGAGACGCAGAGACTCTGAGAGGCAGAGACTCTGAGACGCAGAGACGTTGAGACGCAGAGACACTGAGACGCAGAGACTCTGAGATGCAGAGACTCTGAGACGCAGAGACACTGAGACGCAGAGACCCTGAGACGCAGAGACACTGAGACACAGAGACTCTGAGGCGCAGAGACGCTGAGACGCAGAGACACAGAGACGCAGAAACACTGAGACACAGAGACTCTGAGACGCAGAGACACTGAGACGCAGAGACACTGAGACGCAGAGACCCTGAGACGCAGAGACACTGAGAAACAGAGACCCTGAGACGCAGAGACACTGAGACGCAGAGACGTTGAGACGCAGACACACTGAGACGCAGAGACACTGAGACACAGAGACTCTCAGACGCAGAGACGCAGAGACGTTGAGACGCAGAGACACTGAGACGCAGAGACTCTGAGACGCAGAGACACTGAGACACTGAGACGCAGACACTCTGAGATGCAGAGATGCAGAGACACTGAGACGCAGAGACTCTGAGACGCAGAGGCGCACAGACGCAGAGACATGGAGATGCAGAGACACTGAGACGCAGAGATACTGAGATGCAGAGAGACTGAGAAGCAGAGACTCTGAGACGCAGAGACGCTAAGACGCAGAGACACTGAGACGCAGAGACTCTGAGGCGCAGAGACGCACAGACGCAGGGACACAAAGACGCAGAGACACTGAGACACAGAGATTCTGAGACGCAGAGACACTGAGACGCAGAGACTCTGAGACGCAGAGAGGCAGAGACTCTGAGACGCAGAGACGTTGAGACGCAGAGACACTGAGACGCAGAGACTCTGAGATGCAGAGACTCTGAGACGCAGAGACGCAGAGACACAGAGACTCTGAGGCGCAGAGACGCTGAGACGCAGAGACACAAAGACGCAGAAACACTGAGACACAGAGACTCTGAGACGCAGAGACACTGAGACGCAGAGACACAGAGACGCAGAGACCCTGAGACGCAGAGACACTGAGACGCAGAGACACTGAGACGCAGAGACGTTGAGACGCAGAGACACTGAGACGCAGAGACACTGAGAGACAGAGACTCTCAGACGCAGAGACGTTGAGACGCAGAGACACTGAGACGCAGAGACTCTGAGACGCAGAGACGCTGAGACACTGAGACGCAGAGACTCTGAGATGCAGAGATGCAGAGACACTGAGACGCAGAGACTCTGAGACGCAGAGGCGCACAGACGCAGAGACACGGAGATGCAGAGACACTGAGACGCAGAGAGACTGAGATGCAGAGAGACTGAGAAGCAGAGACTCTGAGACGCAGAGACGCTAAGACGCAGAGACACTGAGACGCAGAGACTCTGAGACACAGAGATTCTGAGACGCAGAGACACTGAGACGCAGAGACTCTGAGACGCAGAGAGGCAGAGACACTGAGACGCAGAGACGTTGAGACGCAGAGACACTGAGACGCAGAGACTCTGAGATGCAGAGACTCTGAGACGCAGAGACGCAGAGACACTGAGACGCAGAGACCCTGAGACGCAGAGACACTGAGACACAGAGACTCTGAGGCGCAGAGACGCTGAGACGCAGAGACACAAAGACGCAGAAACACTGAGACACAGAGACTCTGAGACGCAGAGACACTGAGACGCAGAGACACTGAGACGCAGAGACACAAAGACGCAAAGAAACTGAGACACAGAGACTCGGAGACGCAGAGACGCAGAGACACTGAGACGCAGAGACTCTGAGACGCAGAGAGGCAGAGACTCTGAGACGCAGAGACGTTGAGAGGCAGAGACACTGAGACGCAGAGACACTGAGACACAGAGACTCTCAGACGCAGAGACGCAGAGACGTTGAGACGCAGAGACACTGAGACGCAGAGACTCTGAGACGCAGAGACACTGAGACACTGAGACGCAGAGACACTGAGACGCAGAGACTCTGAGATGCAGAGACACTGAGTCGTAGAGGAACTGAGACGCAGTGACACAAAAAAACGCAGAGAAACTGTGACGCAGAGACACAGAGACACTGAGACGCAGAGACTCTGTGACGCAGAGACACTGAGACACTGAGACGCAGAGATACTGAGACGCAGAGACTCTGAGATGCAGAGACACTGAGTCGTAGAGGAACTGAGACGCAGTGACACAAAAAAACGCAGAGAAACTGTGACGCAGAGACACAGAGACACTGAGACGCAGAGACACTGAGACGCAGAGACACTTAGACGTAGAGACTCTGAGACGCCGAGACGCAGAGACACTGAGACTCAGAGACACTGAGACGCAGAGACACTGAGACTCAGAGAGTCTGAGACGCTGAGACGCTGAGACGCAGACGCTGAGACGCAGAGACGCAGAGACACTGAGACACAGACAAACTGAGACGCAGAGACTCTGAGACGCAGAGACGCTGAGACGCAGAGACACTGAGACACTGAGACACTGAGACGCAGAGACACTGAGATGCAGAGACACTGAGACGCAGAGACGCAGAGACGCAGAGACACTGAGACGCAGAGACGCAGAGACACTGAGACGCAGAGACGCAGAGACGCAGAGACACTGAGACGCAGAGACTCTGAGACGCAGAGACGCAGAGACACTGAGACGCAGAGACACTGAGACACTGAGACGCAGAGACACTGAGATGCAGAGACACTGAGACGCAGAGACACTGAGATGCAGAGACACTGAGACGCAGAGACGCAGAGACACTGAGACGCAGAGACACTGAGACGCAGAGACGCAGAGACGCAGAGACACTGAGACGCAGAGACTTTGAGGCGCAGAGATGTTGAGACGCAGAGACAGAGACGCAGAGACTCTGAGACGCAGAGACGCTGAGACGCAGAGACTTTGAGGCGCTGAGACGCACAGACGCAGAGACACTGAGACACAGAGACTCTGAGACGCAGAGACGCAGAGACTCTGAGACGCAAAGACGCAGAGACACTGAGACACAGAGACTCTGAGACGCAGAGACGCAGAGACTCTGAGACGCAAAGACGCAGAGACACTGAGACGCAGAGACTCTGAGACGCAGAGACGCAGAGACACTGAGACGCAGAGACTCTGAGACGCAGACACGTTGAGACGCAGAGACACTGAGACGCAGAGACGCACAGACGCAGAGACTCAAAGACGCAGAGACACTGAGACACAGAGACTCTGAGACGCAGAGACGCAGAGACACTGAGACGCAGAGACTCTGAGACGCAGAGAGGCAGAGACTCTGAGACGCAGAGACGTTGAGACGCAGAGACACTGAGACGCAGAGACTCTGAGACGCAGAGACACTGAGACACTGAGACGCAGAGACACTGAGACACAGAGACTCTGAGACGCAGAGACACTGAGACGCAGAGACTCTGAGACGCAGAGACGTTGAGACGCAGAGACTCTGAGACGCAGAGACACTGAGACGCAAAGACTCTGAGACGCTGAGACGCTGAGACGCAGAGGCTCTGAGACGCAGAGACTCTGAGACGCAGAGACACTGAGACGCACAGACTCTGAGACGCAGAGACGTTGAGACGCACAGACACTGAGACATAGAGACACTGAGATGCAGAGATACTGAGACGCAGAGACACTGAGACGTAGAGACTCTGAGACGCCGAGACGCTGAGACGCAGAGACGCAGAGACACTGAGACTCAGAGACACTGAGACGCAGAGACACTGAGACGCAGAGACGCAGAGACGCAGAGACTCTGAGACGCAGAGATACTGAGATGCAGAGACTCTGAGGCGCAGAGATACTGAGATGCAGAGACACTGAGGCGCAGAGGCGCAGAGACGCGGAGACACTGAGATGCAGAGACACTGAGGCGCAGAGATACTGAGACGCAGAGACTCTGAGGCGCAGAGATACTGAGATGCAGAGACACTGAGGCTCAGAGGCGCAGAGACACTGAGACGCAGAGACCCAGAGACACTGAGACGCAGAGACACTGAGACGCAGAGACTCTGAGGCGCAGAGACGCAGAGACACTGAGACGCAGAGACTCTGAGACGCAGAGACGCAGCGATACTGAGACGCAGAGATACTGAGACGCAGAGACTCGGAGGCGCAGAGATACTGAGACGCAGAGACACTGAGATGCAGAGACACTGAGGCGCAGAGACGCAGAGACGCAGAGACACTGAGACGCAGAGACTCTGAGGCGCAGAGACGTTGAGACGCAGAGACACAGAGACGCAGAGACACTGAGACGCAGAGATACTGAGACGCAGAGACACTGAGATGCAGAGATACTGAGACGCAGAGACAATGAGGCGCAGAGACACTGAGACGCAGAGACACTGAGGCGCAGAGACACTGAGACACAGAGACTCTGAGACGCTGAGACGCTGCGACGCAGAGATACTGAGACGCAGAGACAATGAGACGCAGAGACACTGAGACGCAGAGACAATGAGGCGCAGAGACACTGAGACGCAGAGATACTGAGACGCAGAGACAATGAGACGCAGAGACTCTGAGACGCTGAGACGCTGCGACGCAGAGACACTGAAACGCAGAGACACTGAGACGCAGAGACACTGAGACGCAGAGACTCTGAGACACAGAGACGCAGAGACAATGAGACGCAGAGACAATGAGGCGCAGAGACACTGAGACGCAGAGATACTGAGACGCAGAGACAATGAGACGCAGAGACACTGAGACGCAGAGATACTGAGACGCAGAGACAATGAGACGCAGAGACACTGAGACGCAGAGACACTGAGACGCAGAGACTCTGAGACACAGAGACGCAGAGACAATGAGACGCAGAGACACTGAGGCGCAGAGACTCTGAGGCGCAGAGACGCACAGACGCAGAGACACTGAGACGTAGAGACACTGAGACACAGAGACACAGAGACGTAGAGACTCTGAGACGCAGAGACTCAGAAATACTGAGACGCCGAGACTCTGAGACGCAGAGATGCTGAGACGCAGAGACTCTGAGACGCAGAGACGCAGAGACACTGAGACGCAGAGACCCAGAGACACTGAGACGCAGAGACACTGAGACGCAGAGACACTGAGATGCAGAAACACTGAGATGCAGAGCCTCTGAGACGCAGAGACGCAGAGATACTGAGACGCAGAGACTCTGAGAAGCAGAGACGCAGAGATACTGAGACGCAGAGATACTGAGACGCAGAGGTGCACGGACGCAGAGACACTGAGACGCAGAGACTCGGAGGTGCGGAGACACTGTGGCGCAGAGACTCTGAGACGCAGAGACGTTGAGACGCAGAGACACTGAGACGCAGAGACACTGAGACGCAGAGATACTGAGACGCAGAGGTGCACGGACGCAGAGACACTGAGACGCAGAGACAATGAGACGCAGAGACTCTGAGACGCTGAGACGCTGCGACGCAGAGACACTGAGACGCAGAGACACTGAGACGCAGAGACACTGAGACACAGAGACGCAGAGACACTGAGACACAGAGACACTGAGGCGCAGAGACTCTGAGGCGCAGAGACGCACAGACGCAGAGACACTGAGACGCAGAGACACTGAGACACAGAGACACTGAGACGTAGAGACTCTGAGACGCAGAGACTCAGAAATACTGAGACGCCGAGACTCTGAGACGCAGAGATGCTGAGACGCAGAGACACTGAGACGCAGATACTCTGAGACGCAGAGACACAGAGACACTGAGACGCAGAGATACTGAGACGCAGAGACTCTGAGACGCAGAGATGCTGAGACGCAGAGACACTGAGACGCAGATACTCTGAGACGCAGAGACACAGAGACACTGAGACGCAGAGACACTGAGACGCAGATACTCTGAGACGCAGAGACTCTGAGACACAGAGACGCAGAGACACTGAGACACAGAGACACTGTGACGCAGAGACTCTCAGACGCAGAGACACTGAGACGCAGAGACACTGAGACACAGAGACTCTGAGGCGCAGAGACACTGAGACGAAGAGACTCTGAGACGCAGAGACGCAGAGACTCAGAGACACTGAGACGCAGAGATACTGAGAAGCAGAGACTCTGAGACGTAGAGACTCTGAGACGCTGAGACGCTGAGACGCAGAGACACTGAGACACAGAGACACTGAGACGCAGAGACACTGAGACGCAGAGACTCTGAGACGCAGAGACACTGAGACGCAGAGACACTGAGACGCAGAGACACTGAGACACAGAAACTCTGAGACGCAGAGACGCAGAGACTCTGAGACGCAGAGACGTTGAGACGCAGAGACACTGAGACGCAGAGACGTTGAGATGCAGAGACACTGAGACACACAGACTCTGAGACGCAGAGACTCTGAGACGCAGAGACGTTGCGACGCGGAGACACTGAGATGCAGAGACACTGAGACGCAGAGACTCTGAGACGCAGAGACTCTGAGGCGCAGAGGCACACAGACGCAGAGACACTGAGACGCAGAGACTCTGAGGCGCAGAGGCGCACAGACGCAGAGACATTGAGACGCAGTGACACTGAGACGCAGAGATACTGAGACGCAGAGAGGCAGAGACACTGATACGCAGGGACACTGAGACGCAGAGACGCAGAGACTCTGAGACGCAGAGAGGCAGAGACACTGATACGCAGAGACACTGAGATGCAGAGACACTGAGACGCAGAGACCTTGAGGCGCAGAGACTCTGAGACGCAGAGACGTTAAGACGCAGAGACACTGAGACACAGAGACTCTGAGACGCAGAGACACTGAGATGCTGAGACGCAGAGACACTCAGACGCAGAGACACGGAGACGCAGAGACTCTGAGACGCAGAGACTCTGAGACGCAGAGACACTGAGATGCTGAGACGCAGAGACACTGAGACGCAGAGACTCTGAGACGCAGAGACTCTGAGATGCAGAGACGCAAAGACGCAGAGACACTGAGACGCAGAGACGTTGAGACACTGAGCCGCAGAGACCTTGAGCCGCAGAGACACTGAGACACACAGACTCTGAGACGCAGAGACTCTGAGACGCAGAGACGATGAGAGGCAGAGACACTGAGATGCAGAGACACTGAGACGCAGAGACACTGAGACGCAGAGACTCTGGGGCGCAGCGGCGCACAGACGCAGAGACACTGAGACGCAGAGACACTGAGACGCAGAGATACTGAGACGCAGAGACTCTGAGACGCTGAGACGCTGAGACGCAGAGACACTGAGACACAGAGACGCAGAGACACAGAGACACTGAGGCGCAGAGACTCTGAGGCGCAGAGACGCACAGACGCAGAGACACTGAGACGCAGAGACACTGAGACGCAGAGATACTGAGACGCAGAGACTCTGAGACGCCGAGACGCTGAGACGCAGAGACACTGAGACACAGAGACGCAGAGACACTGAGACACAGAGACACTGAGGCGCAGAGACTCTGAGGCGCAGAGACGCACAGACGCAGAGACACTGAGACGCAGAGACACTGAGACACAGAGACACTGAGACGTAGAGACTCTGAGACGCAGAGATGCTGAGATGCAGAGACACTGAGACGCAGATACTCTGAGACGCAGAGACGCAGAGACACTGAGACGCAGAGATACTGAGACGCAGAGACTCTGAGATGCAGAGATACTGACACGCAGAGACTCTGAGGCTCAGAGGCGCAGAGACGCAGAGACACTGAGACACAGAGACACTGTGACGCAGAGACTCTCAGACGCAGAGACACTGAGACGCAGAGACACTGAGACACAGAGACTCTGAGGCGCAGAGACGCAGAGACACTGAGACGAAGAGACTCTGAGACGCAGAGACGCAGAGACTCAGAGACACTGAGACGCAGAGATACTGAGAAGCAGAGACTCTGAGACGTAGAGACTCTGAGACGCTGAGACGCAGAGACACTGAGACACAGAGACACTGAGACGCAGAGACACTGAGACGCAGAGAGTCTGAGACGCAGAGACACTGAGACGCAGAGACACTGAGACGCAGAGACACTGAGACACAGAAACTCTGAGACGCAGAGACGCAGAGACTCTGAGACGCAGAGACGTTGAGACGCAGAGACACAGAGACACTGAGACGCAGAGACTCTGAGACGCAGAGACGCAAAGACGCAGAGACACTGAGACGCAGAGACGTTGAGATGCAGTGACACTGAGACACACAGACTCTGAGACGCAGAGACTCTGAGACGCAGAGACGTTGAGACGCGGAGACACTGAGATGCAGAGACACTGAGACGCAGAGACTCTGAGACGCAGAGACTCTGAGGCGCAGAGGCACACAGACGCAGAGACACTGAGACGCAGAGACTCTGAGGCGCAGAGGCGCACAGATGCAGAGACATTGAGACGCAGTGACACTGAGACGCAGAGATACTGAGACGCAGAGAGGCAGAGACACTGATACGCAGGGACACTGAGACGCAGAGACACAGAGACTCTGAGACGCAGAGAGGCAGAGACACTGATACGCAGAGACACTGAGATGCAGAGACACTGAGACGCAGAGACCTTGAGGCGCAGAGACGCACAGACGCAGAGACACTGAGACGCAGAGACACTGAGACACAGAGACACTGAGACGCAGATACTCTGAGACGCAGAGACGTTAAGACGCAGAGACACTGAGACACAGAGACTCTGAGACGCAGAGACACTGAGGTGCTGAGACGCAGAGACACTCAGACGCAGAGACACTGAGACGCAGAGACTCTGAGACGCAGAGACTCTGAGACGCAGAGACGCAGATACTCTGAGACGCAGAGACGTTGAGACGCAGAGACACTGAGACACACAGAGACTCTGAGACGCAGAGACACTGAGATGCTGAGACGCAGAGACACTGAGACGCAGAGACACTGAGACGCAGAGACTCTGAGATGCAGAGACGCAAAGACGCAGAGACACTGAGACGCAGAGACGTTGAGACACTGAGCCGCAGAGACCTTGAGCCGCAGAGACACTGAGACACACAGACTCTGAGATGCAGAGACTCTGAGACGCAGAGACGATGAGAGGCAGAGACACTGAGATGCAGAGACACTGAGACGCAGAGACACTGAGACGCAGAGACTCTGGGGCGCAGAGGCGCACAGACGCAGAGACACTGAGACGCAGAGACACTGAGACGCAGAGATACTGAGACGCAGAGACTCTGAGACGCCGAGACGCTGAGACGCAGAGACACTGAGATGCAGAGACGCAGAGACGCAGAGACACTGAGACTCAGAGACACTGAGACGCAGAGACTCTGAGACCGAGAGACGCTGAGACGCAAAGATGCAGAGACACTGAGATTCAGAGACGCAGAGACTCAGAGACACTGAGACGCAGAGATACTGAGAAGCAGAGACACTGAGACGTAGAGACTCTGAGTCCCTGAGATGCAGAGACACTGAGACGCAGAAACTCTGAGACGCCGAGACTCAGAGACACCTCGATGCAGAGACTCTGTGACATGGACACTCTGAGACGCTGAGACTCTGAGACGCTGAGATGCAGAGACGCTGAAACTCAGAGACTCTGAGATTCAGAGACTCTGAGATGCCGAGACTCAGAGAGCCTGAGATGCAGAGACCCTGAGACGTGGAGACTCTGAGACGCTCAGTCTCAGATTCTGAGACACAGAGACGCAGAAACTCTGAAGCTCAGAGTTTCTGAGACGCAGAGGTTCTGAGATGTTGAGACGCAGAGATGAATGACTCTGAGACTCTGAGAAGCTGAGACTCTGAGACGCAGACACTCTGAGACTCTGACACGCAGTGACTCTGAGACATAGAGTCTCTGAGATGCGGAGACGCTGAGACGCAGAGATGCAGAAATGCTGATACCCTGAGACTCTGAGACGCAGGGACTCTGAGACTCTGAGATGCAGAGACACAGAGACTCTGAGATGCAGAGACACAGAGACTCTGAGACTCTGATACGCAGAGACGAAGAGACGCAGAGAATCTGAGACGCAGGGACTCTGAGACTCTGAGATGCAAAAACGCAGAGACTCTGAGACTCTGGTACGCAGAGTCTCTGATACGCAATGAATCTGAGACTCTGAGACGCAGAGACTCTGAGACGCTGAGACGCAGAGACTCTGAGATGCTGAGACGCAGAGACACTGAGACGCAGAGACGCGGAGACTCTGAGACTCTGAGATTCTGAGACACTGAGAGAGAAAGACAGAGGGAGAGAGAGAGAGAGAAAGTGAGAGAGAGTGACAGAGAGAGAGTGACAGAGAAGGAAAGAGACAGAGAGGAGTCAGAGAGAGAGAGAGAGAGAGAGAAAGAGGGACAGAGAGAGTGAGACAGAATGGGAGACAGAGAGAGACAGAGTGTATGTGTGTGTGTGAGAGAGAGAGAGAGAGAGAGACAGAGGGAGAGAATTAGAGAGAGAGAGACAAAGTGAGAGAGAGAGAGTGTCAGAGAGAGAGTGAGGGACAGGGAGAGAGAGACTGAGTGAGAGAGACAGAGGGAGAGAGAGAAAGAGAGGCAGAGAGAGACAGAGAGAGACAGGGAGAGACGGAGGGAGAGAGAGAGAGAAAGTGAGAGAGAGAGTTAGAAAGGGGCAGAGAGAGAGTGTGAGGGAGAGACAGAGGCAGAGGGAGAGATAGAGAGAGAAACAGAGTGACAGAGAGAGAGAGAGAGACAGAGAGAAAGACAGACTGAGAGAGAGACAGAGGGAGAGAGTAAGAGAGAGCCAGACAGAGAGACAGCGAGGCAGAAGGAGAAAGAGAGAGAGATAGAGAGGGAGAGACAGACAAACAGAAACAGAGGGAGAGACAGAGAGAGAGAGAGAGAAAGACAGAGAGAGAGAGAGACAGAGACAAGAAGAGAGAGTGACACTGAGACAGAGACAGAGAGAGTGAGATCGAGAGAGGCAGAGAGTGAGAGAGATAGAGTGACAGCGAGAGTGAGAGAGACAGTGAGAGTGAGAGACAGAGAGAGTGAGAGAGAGAGAGAGACAGGGAGTGAGAGAGACAGTGAGAGAGAGACCGAGAGAGTGAGAGAGAGGCAGAGAAAGAGAGGGAGAGGGAGATAGACAGTGAGAGAGAGCGAGTGAGGCAGAGAGAGAGTGAGGCAGAGAGAGAGTGAGACAGAATGAGAGAGAGAGGCACAGAGAGAGAGAGAGAGAGACAGAGTGAGAGAGAGAGAGAGAGAGACAGAGAGAGTGAGACACAGAGCGAGTGTGTGAGAGAGAGAGAGAAAGTGAGAAACAGAGAGGCAGACAGAGAGAGACAGAGACAGAGAGAGTGAGACAGGGAGAGTGAGAGAGAGAGACAAAGAGACAAAGTGAGAGAGTGAGAGAGAGAGACAGAGGGAGAGACAGAAAGAGTGGCAGAGAGAGATAGATAGGGAGAGAGAGATACAGAGAGGGAGAGAGAGAGACACAGAGAGACAGAGACAGTGAGAGAGAGACAGACAGACAGAGAGTGAGAGACAGAGACAGTGAGGGAGAGAGACAGAGAGTGAGAGAGACAGAGAGACATAGAGAGTGAGAGAGGAGATAGAGAGATTGAGAGACAAGAGAGAGACAGACAGACAGAGACAGGGTGAGAGGCAGAGTGAGAGAAAGAGACAGAGACAGAGAGAGTGAGAGATTAACAGAGGGAGAGACAGAGTGAGGGGGAGAGAGAGGGAAACAGAGAGACAGAGAGAGGGAGAGAGAGAGACAGAGAGAGATAGAGAGAGAGACAGAGAGAGAGAGAGAGACAGAGTGAGAGAGAGAGAGACAGAGGGAGAGAGGGAGAGAGAGGCAGAGAGGGACAGAGACAGAGAGAGAGACAGAGGGAGAAAGAGAGACAGAGAGGGACTCAGT